>NC_042984.1:38045453-38349312 GCF_901001165.1 Salmo trutta
CGGACCCTTAACTTACAACATGTTGTGTGGGTAAGCTCTGCACATTTGGGTGTGTCAACATCATTTCCCACTTGCATCCCTTGAACTGAACCAAGCTAGTTAGCTAGCAAAAACAACCTGATAAATGGACACTACAGGATTCGAAGAGTGGAACGTCAACTATAATGAAAGTTAAGACCAAGTAGAGGCAGCATACAGGAGATCTACAAGATGTCTTTATTCATGACAGACAACTACCGTCTCCCTCACTGCCAGCTGTCGGGCAGGCGGACAGTGAGTACTGGACTGTCCACTTGTCTGAAACCTTTTGTACATTTACTTTTCGACGTAGTGGGAATGGGGCTTCTCCCGCCACTCAATGTGGGTCTTGGCTTCTACAAGATGGATGCGACTAACTACAACAATTCTACGTCAGTGGCTGCATGGGGGCGCAAGAGGATTCTGTTCTCCTGCCGGCTGGATGCCTTAATGGATTGAGCTGCCTACCCGTGCGCTGCGTGGGAGGACTGTGCTACCAGCTACTGTTTGTGTGTGTGTGACTTTTTTTGTAGGTGTGAAAATGGAACTGAAGGAGGCCCGGTCTCCCACACGACAGTGGGCCTGCTGTGTGCATGGAGAATACAATAATGGACATGGGGTTCTGCTGTGACTTCTACAACGCTGTCACTGAGAGTTCACTCTGAAGGACAGACGAACGGACTTCAAGTAAAGGTGAGCCTAAATGCATTTTCCTTTGCAATTTGCGGGTTAACTGTTGAATGAACATGAGAATAGAGAATATCTCTTTGATGCATATCATTTATCAAGCTCGAATTTTGATTGGAAGAGACACTGATGTTTTTAAATGCGTTTTTCAGTCATTTCGATGTTTAAAATGGAAATGTTGTTAGATCCTTATTATATACTGTATGTGTGTGTAATAATATTTCACATAATGATATTATTGTGTGTGTGCACGTGTGTGTGCTGGGCAGGGTGAATTGGAAGAATTGTAAATCCATTGTGAAAGGCTAAGGAGTTTGCATTGCAAACTATTCGGATGAAATTTGTCCATGTATTGGTATTTTAGTGCCACCTATTGGTTGTAAATATGGATGCTACACTGTGTCATTTTGTCGGATGATATGAAATATGCCGCTTTCGGGGGCTATCGCTTGTGTAACTTGGCTACATTGGTATTTACATTTGGTGAAATGGTTTGTCACTTTCGGTTAATAGCTTAGGTCACTGGTTGTTGGAGATATCTGTTGTATGGTGAACCTGGGCTTCATCAAGGTTTATTTGTTAGTAAGGTTTATTTGTTAGGCTTTGATAATAGGCAGTTCTTAATCAGCCACCGACCACACCGCACGTCACTGACACACACGCACGCACTCACCCACACATGCACACACACACTCAACAGACACTGACCCTGAAGGACCAGGATTGTAGAATAGCCTTTCTTTAGAGTGATAAAGAGAAAATAGCAGGCTGATTATGATTATCACAGACTATATGATTATTCCAGCTTGTAAAATACCACATCCCTCCCGGCTGGGTAAAGAGAGCCTCACGCCGTGATCAATAACACAGACCAAACTCCAAGAAGTCCAGCAAGTGTTGACGCTTTAACTGCAAAGTTTATAGCGTATAAAGGCAATACAGTGCCTGTCTGTTTCACTCTCTATATCTCAATTTTGATGGTCTTTTTAGGTGGAAAAACAAGACATTCATTTGGTTTTTCTATAGCCCTGTTAACAATGGATTCCAGGAGAATAATAGAGCAACAACAGAGCACCTTGCGCTTCTCTTTCACAGCCTCTAAGAGCCAGATACAATGCAGTCATTAGTTACCCAGAGAGGGCTGGAAATCAGCACCAGAATGGTTCCCCTAAAACCCACACACACAGCCAAAATGGCCTCACCATTTCAGCACTCTGCTCATTTTATAACCCTTTGTTTGCATTTAATTACTGAGAGAGTTTTTTTGACCGACAGAGGTTTCCATTCAATTCAGTCTGCCTGACCTTGGTTCTGATGGAAGACAAGTGTTTAGGCAGGCATTCCGCTTTCTTTGTGTGTGTTGTGTGATCGCATGAATGCTTGTGTGCATGCGTGTGTGTGTGTGTGTGTGTGTGTGTGTGTGTGTGTGTGTGTGTGTGTGTGTGCGTATTTGTGCACATTCCTGTGTGTGTAAGTATATTTCACTCTGGTTCCTCATGTCACACTGGCGCTTTTCACACTCTCTGGCCCCGTCCCCAGATGTTCACAGCCCCAGCTGGGGTGTGGGAGATCAGGCTCAGTCATGAGAATCACCCCCTGAGGAGCTGTGATGTGTGCTGGGGTTGAGCTGAGGTAAGCACAGCTAAATACCCTGGGATGGACCTGGGTGACACTGGCTGGAGAGATTAGGGAGGTGAATTTATATTGTTTACTCCAATGAGAAATGTACCATAGAAAATTCCAGTCGAGAATATAGGGGTAAGAGCTGTACTGAGGAACAAAGTTGCATGTTGGGTAGTTGGTTCAGTCAGGAAATTACAATTCTATAGAATGAAAGAGGGGGCTAGGGGAGAGAAGAGATCTCTCCAAAAGCTGCTTCTGCAGCATCACAGCAGGAAATGGATTTAGACTGATAAAATTAAACTCTGATAAAGAAATACAGTGTGTGAATATTTTCTTATCATGACGTTACCTCGAGGTAGGAAGAAATTACCTGCCGTACATATTTCATTTTCCTGAATTTACACTTTGATCTCCAAATGCTCAGCTCCCACAAATGAAATGAAACTATTCAATTTCACACATTTTACCTGCCCAATATTTGCTTGCTCAAGATAAAATCTTATTTGTTGGAGCAGGCCAAGCAAGGAAACCTCAACGGGCTGTGTAATTGAAAGAATTAGGGTTTGTAATTTAACTATATTAATTTCAAGACGTGAATATTTTGTAAACATGTGTGTATAATAAACTGCAATGATTAATGCATGAATACAATAATTGTTATGTTCTGTAGGCATCATTATTTTATGACAACTGTTTTATCTTTGCTTTACCAGATGAAAGAATTCCACTCCATGCAGAGGTCATCCCTCTCTTTTCTTAGTTCATTGTAAAGTTGAAGGTGATTTCTGGTGAAAAAATTCTCGGAATAAGTATCTCATCTCGTATGTTGTTATACTGTTGATCGAAGTAACATTCCAAGGTTTACAAATTGCACATCCATTTGCCCGCTCTCGGAACCAGATGCAAAATTGCATTACTTTGCTGCACACAAAGAGGTAGTGGAATTTGAGGTAAGTGTTTCTGTGTGAGCGATTAGGCTATGGCATACCATGAATACTGACTCTCTCCCTTTTCCCTCTTTCTCTTTCCATCTTTCTCTCTCCCATATCTCTCTCTCTCTCTCCCCCTCACACAGACACATGCGCACAGGCACAGGCACACACACACACACACACACACACACACACACACACACACACACACACACACACACACACACACAGTGGATCTGGCAGCTTGCCAGATGTGTTTATCAGCTACTGTCAGGTGTGTAATTACGGTACCGGTCCCTGCGCTAGGCTAAAACAACATCATTGCCAAGTTCTGCCCATCACATTACTCACCACACAAACCCCAAAACACACCCTAAAATGGCCACAAATGACTGGGGCTAATAAAAGATACAGCCATAGACACCCAGAGGCAAATATAAAATGGGAGACCACCTTAGTGCAGTCCCACTGGGCACACCAAGTCAACATGTTTCTACAACTTGATTGGAGTCCACCTTGTTTTTAAGGTACAAATTCAACATATTTTATACTATAGGTTTGTCAATGTTGAAATTTGGTTACCATGATGACAATCCTCTGGTTGAAATTTCACCCTCAAAACAACACGGAGATTCTACTTTTTTCAAATCCAATGTTTTTTCCACGTAGATTCCACGTCACAATACGTTGACAAATTGTGTTGAAATAATGTAAATTCAGTCAGTTTGTGCCCAGTGGGGTGGGTGTGCACGCATGTTCAGTGGTTGTGAGTGTCTTCGCTCCTTCCCCTGGGACTAAACTTCTCATAAAAAACAGGTGAGTGTTTATGCTTGTTTACACTAATAAGAGGACATTATAAGACTGACATAACCCTGGAAGTGGACAACGGACACACAAATAACTTCCCACCCGAAAGAAGTCAAAAGTGTACCTATTTCTCAAGTCTTCCAGAAACACAACTTCCATGCTACCTCACAGAACTTCTGTTAACCTTGACCTTGACGGAACAGAGCAATAAGGGGTACAGGTCCTCTGGTGTTAAAATTACAGCTGCAGAGTCAGAAGATGTTAAACACCTCCATAAATCAACCCATTGCATCACAGTACACAGGGATCTGTTCCATAGCCACGACTATCTCCTGACAAAATCAAGAGAAGGACTTGCACATTGACTCGACATTTGCTTTGCTAATTGGTTTTAATTATACATGCAATTGTTTTAAATAAGAACTGAATGCAATTAGCACTTATTTTCCTCACAACAGGCAATGCACCAGAAAACAGTTAAAAGTATTTTTTAATTTTGTCTTCTTGGAGATGAGGAGCGATGCAGTGTTGGAGTCGGATGAGTGTTGAAGTCTCTCTCTCTCTCTCTCTCGTGTAGGGTTTTGAAGACAAATGGAAGATGTTAAAAAATGTGCCTTTATTGTTAAAACCATCGTGTTTTTGGCAACAGCCTTCAGATTCCATTGATACAGCCAGCACTAGAGCAGGTTGTATTTCCCTGTCTATCTGTGACATACTGAACACATCACTTCCCCTGTGATCTCTTTCTGCTCTCAGTCACCTCCTTCTGAAAAGCCCAGTCATTTCTCTGATTCCCTCTGTGCTGTGAGTCTGGGTCAGACAAGTTCTCTCTGACTGAGGTCTTTCCCCATCAGCCTCCCCCAGCCCAGGGGTCAGTGGGACAGTCAGTCAGAGCAGGCTTACAGTGTGATCTCTGTCCCAGCCGCGGAGACAAGTCAGTGCCATGTCAGGAGACGGATGCTCCTCCTTGGTCAGACCCTGGATGGGAGTGTCCCACAGGGGTAGGGAGCAGAGCACTAAGCCCACTGGTGTTCCTCCATCCACGGGTTGACCTTCCACTAGTCCCTGCAGCTTCCTCCAGGGGACCGTCTTTGGTAGAGTGGCACAGTGGCAGACCCTCGAACCCAGCAGCCCCGGTCTCTTGCAGATCCTTTTGACTCACATGCCACACACGACCCTGGGTGAGATCAAGTGACTGTTCTTCAGACTGGAGGTAAAAATGGAAGAGTAAGGACATGAAACTGAGATTGGGATTCAAAGATGGGGGGAATGACAAGCGATGTAATGAAATGGTGCCAGTCTAAAAGCTTAGCTATAATTGACTGAAGCAAAACAGTAATCCTTTACACTTGATTCAACCAGTCTCTTTGGGGTAGAAAAAAAATATCTGGCATATCGAGAAACATAAATGTCATGCACAATACACATTGTAATTGAAGAGGCCTCACATTATCAAAGCAGAATGATGTTGAATACTATGGCAGCCTTCTGCCCTCTGTATAGAAATATCCTGTATGAATGTGGATCTGGCTGCAATATTATGTTACTCCTCAGCCAGTGAATGTTGAGTACAGAATATACAAATGTTCATGTCTACCAATAGGATAAGAAATCATTTGTCTATTCCAGGGTCAGAGAATTCTCAGAATTGTATCGGCCTATTATATTCTGTTATGATGGGAAGATGAGGCGTTATCTTTCTAATGGTCCTAGGCTTTGTGTAAAATTGTTATATTCCATTCTTCACATTGCATGAGGTGGATTGAAAGGGATCAGTGCTGTAAAGGTCTTGTGATATCTTATCCTCCTCTCTCCCCTTCTTCCATAATGGAAAGTGGGCACAGCGATAATAAAAGATGGCCGGATGTCTGACTGATATGAAGTCTAAAACCAGGAAAAATATGCATGATGGGCCTATGAAAATGTGGCTGGTAAGGAGGTGTTTATGTATTTTCACCCTGTAAAGTAGCCTCTTTAAATTCATGGGAACCAGCAAGTTTTTCCCCATCTGCCTGAACTTGCCGTGCAACAGATAATTATGTCCCTACTTGTAAATGTGTAAATGTACACGCCTGCCCACTTTGATAGTATACATTCAAAAACATGGCATTTTTGTCCATTCCAGATAAGGTCAACTATGGATTCCAATAGCTAGATATATTGGATGTAATCTGAATGTAGAAAGAGAGAGAGAGACAGAGCAGTAGAAGGGAGAGAGAGAGAAAGACATAGCAAAAGAGAACAAACAATGACACTCCAAACAATGTGAGTTAATGAACATGTAGATGACATGAATAAATCATTAACTAATACATCATTTACATAGTACGTGTTTACTGTTCACAGTGTTAATTACCAAACACGCCAACAACTTATTTGTGAGGATAAACAATTATCTGATGCCCTGCTGTTACATTGGTTGCTACATTGTTACACTTGTATAGCTGTCACCTCCTATCAAGCTGTTTGGATAGGTGTGGAAATTATAATCTATGACAGGCTACAGTATAGTACATCAACACGTGAATGGTGAATCCTCACAACCAGCCTCTTGCCAGTTATCATCTGACATTATTTCCCAGAATCCCCATTCTCATCACCTGACACCATGGTTCTGTAGGTGAAAAGTCTTCTCCGTTCTCCGCCTGCAGAGAGACAATAATGAGACACCTAACAACGACATAGTACCATAGTTTTGTTCTGGGGATTCTCATGTGGCTCTGACAATAGGCCTATTGTTCAGTTCTGCTGCAGGCTGCAACTCTCACAGCCGAAGTAGCTAATGAGGCTACTATAACATCGGTGAGGAGCGCTGGAAACATGGTTGGTAATAATGTGTGACCTGGGTGGATGTTTCCTTGTCTCTCATTCTTTAACAATGTGTGTTTATTCCGCTCATTATATGCGCGCATAATCATGTGACAGCATGCAAGCTTAGTATAAAGACCAGAGGCTACACCCGGCCCGTTTAGGTACACTCATCTAGTACTGGGTCAGACCCCCTTTTTCCTCCAGAACAGCCTGAATTCTACGGGGCATTCTACAAGGTGTCGGAAATGTTCCACAGGGATGTTGGTCCATGCTGACACAATGGCATCACGCAGTTGCTGCAGATTGGACGGTGACACGTTCCTGCTGCGAACAGCCCGTTCCATCTCATCCCAAAGATTTTCTATTGAATTAATGCCAGGGGACTGACCAGGACACTCAAGTAAAGTGAACACGCTGTCATGTTCCAGGTGGTGTTTTTCCACTCCTCAATTGTCCAGTGTTGGTGATGGCGTGCCCACTGGAGCCGCTTCTTGTTTTTAGCTGATAGGAGTGGAACCCGGTGTGTTCGTCTCCTGCAAGAGCCTCCCGTTACAAGGATCAATGAGTTGGGTTTTCCGAGATGCCGTTCTGCACACCACTGTTGTACTGTGCCGTTATTTGTCTGTTTGAGGCCCGCCTGTTAGCTTGCACCATTCTTGACATTTTCCATCAACAAGCTGTTGCCGCTGACTGAATGTTTTTTTGTTTGTTGCATCATTCTCGGTAAACATTAGACACTGTCGTGAGTGAAAAGCCCAGGAGGGCTGAATGCCTCGATGCCAGTGTGCCTACTTTATTTAACAAGCCAAGGTCATGTGACTCACTGTCTGTCAGAGCAATCCATTTTTGTGAACGGGGTGAGGTACCTATTGTATGTCTCATGTGGGTAACGTTGCAGGAACATTACCATAACGGTCAGACAGCGTTGGGTGACCATTAGGGAACAGGTGTTGGTGCCAGCATTTACTCTGTCACAGCCCAATGAGCAGCGCTCTACAAATACACAGAGAGACAGACAGGGGGATATATATATATATATATATACACAGTGAGGGGAAAAAGTATTTGATCCCCTGCTGATTTTGTACGTTTGCCCACTGTAATTTTAATGGTAGGTTTATTTGAACAGTGAGAGACAGAATAACAACAAAAAAATCCAGAAAAACGCATGTCAGAAATTCTATAAATTGATTTGTATTTTAATGAGGGAAATAAGTATTTGACCCCCTCTCAATCAGAAAGATTTCTGGCTCCCAGGTGTCTTTTATACAGGTAATGAGCTGAGATTAGGAGCACACTCTTAAAGGGAGTGCTCCTAATCTCAGATTGTTACCTGTATAAAAGACACCTGTCCACAGAAGCAATCAGTCAATCAGATTCCAAACTCTGGCCAAGACCAAAGAGCTCTCCAAGGATGTCAGGGACAAGATTGTAGCCCTACACAAGGCTGGAATGGGCTACAAGACCATCGCCAAGCAGCTTAGTGAGAAGGTGACAACAGTTGGTGCGATTATTCGCAAATGGAAGAAACACAAAAGAACTGTCAATCTCCCTCGTTCTGGGGTTCCTTGCAAGATCTCACCTCGTGGAGTTGCAATGATCATGAGAACGGTGAGGAATCAGCCCAGAACTACACAGGAGGATCTTGTCAATGATCTCAAGGCAGCTGGGAACATAGTCACCAAGAAAACAATTGGTAACACACTACGCCGTGAAGGACTGAAATCCTGCAGCGCCCTCAGCCAGGGCATTGAAAATGGGTCGTGGATGGGTATTTCAGCATGACAGTGACCCAAAACACACGGCCAAGGCAACAAAGGAGTGGCTCAAGAAGAAGCACATTAAGGTCCTGGAGTGGCCTAGCCAGTCTCCAGACCTTAATCCCATAGATAATCTGTGGAGGGAGCTGAAGGTTCGAGTTGCCAAACGTCAGCCTCGAAACCTTAATGACTTGGAGAAGATCTGCAAAGAGGAGTGGGACAAAATCCCCCCTGAGATGTCTGCAAACCTGGTGGCCAACTACAAGAAATGTCTGACCTCTGTGATTGCCAACAAGGGTTTTGCCACCAAGTACTAAGTCATGTTTTGCAGAGGGGTCAAATACTTATTTCCCTCATTAAAATGCAAATCATTTTATAACATTTTTGACATGTTTTTCTGGATTTTTTGTTGTTGTTATTCTGTCTCTCACTGTTCAAATAAACCTACCATTAAAATTATAGACTGATCATTTCTTTGTCAGTGGGCAAACATACAAAATCAGCAGGGGATAAAATACTTTTTTCCCTCACTGTGTAGATATATATATATATATATATCCCCCTGTCTGTCTCTCTGTGTATTTGTAGAGCGCTGCTCATTGGGCTGTGACAGAGTAAATGCTGGCACCAACACCTGTTCCCTAGAGTCTACAACCTACACAAGTGGCTCAGGTAGTGCAGCTCACCCAGGATGGCACATCAATGCAAGCTGTGGCAAGAAGGTTTGCTGTGTCTGTCAGCGTAGGGTCCAGAGCATGGAGGCGCTACCAGGAGACAGGCCAGTACATCAGGAGACGTGGAGGAGGCCGTAGGAGGGCAACAACCCAGCAGCAGGACCGCTACCTCCGCCTTTGTGCAAGGAGGAGCAGGAGGAGCACTGCCAGAGCCCTGCAAAATGACCTCCAGCAGGCCACAAATGTGCATGTGTCTGCTCAAACGGTCAGAAACAGACTCCATGAGGGTGGTATGAGGGCCCGACGTCCACAGGTGGGGGTTGTGTTTACAGCCCAACACCGTGCAGGACGTTTGGCATTTGCCAGAGAACACCAAGATTGGCAAATTCGCCACTGGCGCCCTGTGCTCTTCACAGATGAAAGCAGGTTCACACTGAGCACATGTGACAGACGTGACAGAGTCTGGAGACGCCGTGGAGAACGTTCTGCTGCCTGCAACATCCTCCAGCATGACCGGTTTGGCGGTGGGTCAGTCATGGTGTGGGGTGGCATTTCTTTGGGGGGCCGCACAGCCCTCCATGTGCTCGCCAGAGGTAGCCTGACTGCCATTAGGTACCGAGATGAGATCCTCAGACCCCTTGTGAGACCATATGCTGGTGCGGTTGGCCCTGGGTTCCTCCTAATGCAAGACCATGCTAGACCTCATGTGGCTGGAGTGTGTCAGCAGTTCCTGCAAGAGGAAGGTATTGATGCTATGGACTGGCCCGCCGTTCCCCAGACCTGAATCCAATTGAGCACATCTGGGACATCATGTCTCGCTCCATCCACCAACGCCACGTTGCACCACAGACTGTCCAGGAGTTGGCGGATGCTTTAGTCCAGGTCTGGGAGGAGATCCCTCAGGAGACCATCCGTCACCTCATCAGGAGCATGCCCAGGCGTTGCAGGGAGGTCATACAGGCACGTGGAGGCCACACACACTACTGAACCTCATTTTGACTTGTTTTAAGGACATTCCATCAAAGTTGGATCAGCCTGTAGTGTGGTTTTCCACTTTAATTTTGAGTGTGACTCCAAATCCAGACCTCCATGGGTTGATAAATTGGATTTCCATTGATTTTTTTTGTGTGATTTTGTTGTCAGCACATTCAACTATGTAAAGAAAAAAGTATTTAATACGATTATTTCATTCAGTCCGATCTAGGATGTGTTATTTTAGTGTTCCCTTTATTTTTTGGAGCAGTATATATATATATATATATATATATATATATATATATATATATGTGTGTGTGTGTGTGTGTGTGTGTGTGTCTGTGTGTGTGTGTGTGTGTGTGTGTGTGTGTATTTATTTCACCTTTATTTAACCAGATAGGCAAGTTGAGAACAAGTTCTCATTTACAATTGCGACCTGGCCAAGATAAAGCAAAGCAGTTCGACAACATACAACAACACAGAGTTACACATGGAGTAAAACAAAAATACAGTCAATAATACAGTAGAAAATAAGTATGTACGATGTGAGCAAATGAGGTGAGATAAGGGAGGTAAAGGCAAAAATGTCCATGGTGGCAAAGTAAATACAAAATAGCAAGTAAAACACTGGAATGGTAGATTTGTAGTAGAAGAAAGTGCAAAGTAGAAATAGAGATAATGGGGTGCAAAGGAGCAAAATAAAATAAATAAATACAGTAGGGGAAGAGGTAGTTGTTTGGCTAAATTATAGATGGGCTATGTACAGGTGCAGTGTATGTATGTATGTATGTATGTATGTATGTATGTATGTATGTATGTATGTATGTATGTATGTATGTATGTATGTATGTATGTATGTATGAGGGGAGAGAAAGAGAGAGAGAGAGATACAGAGATACTAAAACTCTTTAACATCATCATTAGCTCTGGCATCTTCCCCAATATTTGGAACTTGTACATTTCCTCAGTGAAAACAATGTACTGAGCAAATATCAAATTGGCTTTTTATCAAATTATCGTACGACAGATCACGTATTCACCCTGCACACCCTAATTGACAAACAAACAAACCAAAACAAAGGCAAAGTCTTCTCATGCTTTGTTGATTTCAAAAAAGCCTTCGACTCAATTTGGCATGAGGGTCTGCTATACAAATTGATGGAAAGTGGTGTTGGGGAAAAAACATACGACATTATAACATCCATGTACTACACAAACAACAAGTGTCTGGTTAAAATAGGCAAAAAACACACACATTTCTTCCCACAAGGCTGTGGGGTGAGACAGGGATGCAGCTTAAGCCCCACCCTCTTCAACAAATTGGCGAGGGCACTAGAAAAGTCTGTAGCACCCCTCCTCACCCTACTAGAATCTGAAGTCAAATGTCTACTGTTTGCTGGTGATCTGGTGCTTCTGTCACCAACCAAGGAGCACCTAGATCTTCTGCACAGATTCTGCCAGAACTGGGCCCTGACAGTAAATCTCAGTAAGACCAAAATAATGGTGTTCCAAAAAAGGTCCAGTCACCAGGACCACAAATACAAATTCCATCTAGACACCATTGCCCTAGAGCAAACAAAAAAACTATGCATACCTTGGCCTAAACATCAGCGCCACAGTTAACTTCCACAAAGCTGTGAAAGATCTGAGAGACAAGGCAAGAAGGGCATTCTATGCCATCAAAAGTAACATACAATTTGACATACCAATTAGGATCTGGCTAAAAATACTTGAATCAGTTATAGAACCCATTGCCCTTTATGGTTGTGACGTCTGGGGTCCGCTCACCAACCAAGAATTCACAAAATGGGACAAACACCAAAATGAGACTCTGCATGCAGAATTCTCAAAAAATATCCTCTGTGTACAACGTAGAATGCCAAATAATGCACGCAGAGCAGAATTAGGCCGTTACCCACTAATTATCAAAATCCAGAAAAGAGACGTTAAATTCTACAACCACCTAAAAGGAAGCGATTCCCAAACCTTCCATAACAAAGCCATCACCTACAGAGAGATGAACCTGGAGAAGAGTCCCCTAAGCAAGCTGGTCCTGGGGCTCTGTTCACAACCACAAACACACCCCGCAGAGCCCCAGGACAGCAACACAATTAGACCCAACCAAATCATGAGAAAACAAAACTAGAATGCTATTTGACCATAAACAGAGAGTACACAGTGGCAGAATACCTGACCACTGTGACCGACCCAAACTTAAGGAAAGCTTTGACTATGTACAGACTCAGTGAGCATAGCCTTGCTATTGAGAAAGGCCGTCATAGGCAGACCTGGCTCTCAAGAGAAGACAGGCTATGTGCACACTGCCTACAAAATTAGGTGGAAACTGAGATGCTCCAAGCTCCTAACCTCCTGCCCAATGTATGACCATATTAGAGACACATATTTCCCTCAGATTACACAGATCCACAAAAAAAATTAAAACACACCCGATTTTGATAAACTCTCATATCTACTGGGTGATATACCACAGTGTGCCATCACAGCAGCAAGATTTGTGACCTGTTGCCACAAGAAAAGGTCAACCAGTGAAGAACAAACACCCTTGTAAATATAACCCATATTTATTTTCCCTTTTGTACTTTAACCATTTGTACATCGTTACAACACTGTATATGTACATAATATGACATTTGTAATGTCTTTATTCTTTTGGAACTTCAGTGAGTGTAATGTTTACTGTTCATTTTTATTGTGTATTTCACTTTTGCATATTATCTACCTCACTTGCTTTGGCAATGTTAACATATGTTTCCCATGCCAATAAAGCCCCTTGAATGAGATAGAGATACAGAGAGAGAGAGAGATACAGAGAGAGAGAGAGATACAGAAAGAGAGAGGGATACAGAGAGAGAGAGATACAGAGAGAGAGAGAGATACAGAGAGAGAGATAGAGAGGGATACAGAGAGAGAGAGATACAGAGAGAGAGAGAGAGAGAGAGAGGGATACAGAGAGAGAGAGAGATACAGAGAGAGGGATATAGAGAGAGAGATACAGAGAGAGAGAGGGATACAGAGAGAGAGAGAGATACAGAGAGACTTAATAGTTAGTAGTTACTGTATTTCTGACTGCTATTCTTTCTTTTTGCAACATGAAATCACTATCAGTCAGCATGTGGAACATTCGGGGCCTAAACTCATCAACCTTTGGACTGAAGAGTTTAGCACAGGACTTCAACCAAAATCTTTAAGATGTTGACGTCATCATTCTGCAGGAGACATGGTGTAAGGCTGACATTATCACTCACTGTCCCACAGGCTACAGAGAAGTAATTATGCCATCACAGAAACACAGCTCTGTCAATAGAGGCAGAGACTGAAGGACTGATCATTTGGTACAAATCCGAACTACAAAATCTAATTCATCCCCTCAAAATTGGTAAATATCACATTTGGTTAAAACTGAAAAAATAACTTGTACTGACAGAAAAATATGTGTTCCTTTGCGCAATAAATATCCCCCCTCCGAATCCCCATATTACTCAGAGGAGATCTTCCCCACCCTTGAGCAAGAGACGTGCCATTTCCAGGCCCAGGGAAATGTGCTCATCTGTGGGGACACAAATGCGCACACAGGAACATTACCTGATCTAACAACCACGCGAGGGGACAGCTTTATTACAAGCCATACTGTTTCTAACTGCCTTAATCTCCCCCATAGAAACAACAGTGACAGCACCATCAACAAAAACGGAAGGGATCTGTTGCACCTCTGTAGAAGCCTGGGTCTGTAATTTGTCAATGATAGGTTACGGGGGGACTCTTTGGGGAGATTCACCTATTGCTCACCTCTTGGCTACAGCACAGTAGACTATATGATTACAGACATTGACCGTTTCTCTCTCAGCTCATTCACTGTCAAGCCACTAACACCTCTGTCTGATCACAGCCAAATTACATCGTTCCTCAAAAGAACAGACATGGAAACAACCACACATTCACAGCCCAGTAAGCTGTATAACATCAGAAATTCATACAGATGGGCCCAAAACAGCACAGAAGAATACCAAAAAGCAACCTGTAACCAAAATGAGATAACCTTCTGGATACCACATTCACTCACAGTAAATAAGGCATCAATCTAGCAGTAAAAAACATCAACTATATATTCAGGCAAACGTCAAAAGAAGCCCAACTGAAAATGATTAAAACAAAATAAAAAAATGACCACAGATGACAACTGGTTTGATGCAGATTGTAAAATTATAAGAACAAAACTTAGAACACTATCCAACCAAAAGGACAGAGACCCAAATAATGGTGAATTACTCTTTCATTAGTGTGAGACTTTAAAACTCTATAAACGTACACTCAGAACCAAAAAAGCACAGTACAACAACGAGCAGCTGACACTAATTGAGGAGACCATAAACACAAACAACTCCCGTCAAAATTGAAAAGAAATTATAAATCAAAACAAGAGGAATTAGCGATACAAAATGGTGACATATGGATAACTCATTTGAAAACACTCTACAACACCATTGAAATTGACACAAATGCAGAACAACGCCAAATTCATGAGAAGTTGAATGGATTAGAAAAGCTATAAAGGACAATCAAAATCCATTGGACTCACCAATTACTGACCAGAAGCTCTATAAAAAACTTCAGGCCCTCAAATTTAAAAAAGCATGTGGACCTAATGGCATCCTAAATAAGATGCTCAAACTCACTAGTGCAAAATTTCAATTGGCTATATTAAAACTCCCTGACATCTGGAATCAAGGACTCGTAACCCCAATCTTTAAGAATGGAGACAAATTTGACCCAAACAATTACAGCGGCATTTGTGTGAACAGTAACCTGGGGAAGGTTTTCTGTAGTATTATAAATGTAAGAGTTCTAAACTTCCTTAATAATCACAATGTCTTGAGTAAAAGCCAAATTGGATGTATACCAAAACATCGCACGACTGATCATATTCACACCCTACACACCCTGATAGATAAACATGTCCACCAAAATAATACCAAAATATACGCTTCCTTTATCGACTTTCAAAAAGCATTTCATTATATTTGGCATACAGGACTGTTCTACAGTTCTACAAGTTATTGAAAGTGGTGTAGGGGGTAAAACATATGACATAATTAAATCAATGTATCCTGGCAATACATACAGCATTAAAATTGGCAAGAAAATAACAGAATTCTTTAACCGGGGGCGCGGCCTTCGCCAGGTTTGCAATCTGAGTCCTGCACTCTTTAATATGTACATCAACGAATTGGCCACTATTCTAGAAAAATCCTCAGGCCCTGGTGTTAGTCTCCACAATTCAGAGGTTAAATGCCTACTCTTCGCAGATGACCTATGCCTGCTATCACCCACAGCACATGGCATACAGCAGAACCTGGACCTGCTAGAGCAGTACTGCCAGACCTGGGCCCTGGCAGTAAACCACAAAAAGACTAAAATAATGATTTTCCAGATCTCAGGGAATTAGACCAAAGTTCTCAATTGGTACAAAATATATAGAGTACTGCACACACTACAATTACTTAGGCTTAAAAATAAGCTCAACTGGACACTGTCACGACTTCCACCGAAGGTGGTTCCTCTCCCTGTTCGGGCGGCGCTCGGCGGTTGGCGTCGCCGGCCTACTAGCCATCACCAATCCTTTTTCCTTTTCCGTTTGTTTTGTCTGTGGTTCTTTCACACCTGGTTTCATTTGCCTTAATTTCTGTGTGTATAATTACCCCTGTTGCCTGCCTAGGTTTGTGCGGGATTATTCATGTGATGTTGCTTGTTAAGGGTGTGCCTTATTTGTTTTCACATATTATACCAAGTGTGTATAAGTTTAGAAGCGTTGTTTTTTTTCCCTCCTTCCATGAGTACTGGTTTCTCTGTTGTCAAGGGCGTTCATTTTGGTATTCTACCTGACCTGTACGTTTGTGGACTTGCCTATTAAATAACTCATCTTGGACATCTCTGCTCTCCTGCGCTTGACTCCTTCACCTACCTCTAAACACAAGCTTGTCACAGACACCTTAATGAGGCAGTGAATTAATTGAGAGTGAAAGCACGCAGGGCATTCTACGCCATTAAAAAACGAATTCAAATTGAAATACCTATTAAAATTTGGCTAAAACGAATTGAATGTGTCATTGAACCAATTGTACTTTATGGCAGCAAGGTGTGGGGTCCACTTGCAAAACAAGATTTCACCAAATGGGACCCTGCATGCAGAGTTCTGTAAGATTCTCCTACATGTCCAGAGGAAAACTACAAACAATGCATGCAGGGCAGAATTAGGCTAATATCCACTAATAATAAAAACTTTAAAAAAAGCAATTAAGTTTTGGAAACATCAAAAATACAGTGACCCTCCTCTCATATCATTACCAAGCCCTGCAATGCCAAGAGCTGAGCAAAGAAAAGAGTCCCCTCATCCAGCTGGTCCTGGGGCTGAGTTCACAAACCTGTTCTACTAACACACTGAAGCCTCAGGACCAGAACATCAATTCAATCAGAATAAAACTAATTACAACACAATCAAAACTACATTGCTTATTGGGAAGCACAAACACAAAGCAATATGCAGTGCTATCTGGCCTTAAATCGACAGTACACCATGGCAAACTATTTGACCACAGTTACTGATCAAAACCTTAGAAAAACCTTGACAAAGTACAGGCTCAGTGAGCACAGCCTTGACATTGAGAAGGGTAGACACAGGACAACCTGGCTCCCTGTAGAGGAAAGGCTGTGCAACCACTGCACAACAGCAGAACCTGAGAATGAGCTGCATTTCCTGACAAAATGTCAAAAATATAAAACAATTAGAGAGTGTCATTTCCCCAAATTTGAAACACTTTTTCAAGGTTTCAAAGACCTCTCTGAAGAGAGTAGGCTACCCGTCCTGTTGGGGAAGGACGCAGAGGGCTGTGGGTTGGCATCGCACTACATTGCTGCCTGTCATAAGATGAGGGACACTGTCTGACAGACCAATCAACCTGCACATGTCCTCTACTGTATGCTTATTGTTATTGTTCAATGTGTGGTTATTTTGACCCTTGGTTATTGTTGTTAATGTTGTCCCGTTGACAATTTGGATTTTCATATTGTAAATATCCAAAGTAAGCTTTGGCAATATGTACATTGTTACGTCATGCCAATAAAGCAAATTGAATAGAGAGAGACAGAGAGAGACAGAAAGAGAGAGAGAGATACAACGAGAGAGAGATACAGAGAGAGAGATACAGATAGAGAGAGAGATACAGAAAGAGAGAGATATACAGAGAGAAAGAGACAGCAAGAGAGAGATATACAGAGATACAGCGAGAGCGAGAGAGCGACAGAATGAGAGAGCGACAGAGAGAGAGAGAGATACAGTTGAAGTCAGAAGTTTACATACACTTAGGTTGGAGTCATTAAAACTCTTTTTTCAACCACTCCAAAAATGTATTGTTAACAAACTATACTTTTGGCAAGTCAGTTAGGACATCTACTTTGTGCATGACAAAAGTCATTTTTCCAACAATTGTTTACAGACAGATTACTTCACTATCACAATTCCAGTGGGTCAGAAGTTTACATACATTAAGTTGACTGTGCCTTTAAACAGCTTGGAAAATTCCAGAAAATGATGATGGCTTTAGAACCTTGTGGATGTATTTCAAGGTCTACCTTCAAACTCAGTGCCTCTTTGCTTGACAACATGGGAAAATCTAAAGAAAATCAGCCAAGACCTCAGAAAGAAATTGTAGACCTCAACAAGTCTGGTTCATCCTTGGGAGCAATTTCCAAATGCCTGAAGGTACCACGTTCATCTGTACAAACAATAGTACGCAAGTATAAACACCATGGGACCATGCAGCCGTCTTGCCGCTCAGGAAGGAGACGTGTTCTGTCTCATGGAGATGAATGTACTTTGGTGTAAAAAGTGCAAATCAATCCCAGAACAACAGCAAAGGACCTTGTGAAGATGCTGGAGGAAACAGGTACAAAGGTATCTATATCCACAGTAAAACAAGTCCTATATATGCATATGCATAACCTGAAAGGCTGCTCAGCAAGGAAGAAGCAACTGCTCCAAAACCTCCATAAAAAAGACAGACTACGGTTTGCAACTGCACATGGGGACAAAGATCATACTTTTTGGAGAAATGCCCTCTGGTCTGATGAAACACAAATATAACTATTTGGCCATAATGACCATCGTTATGTTTGGAGGAGAAAGGGGGAGGCTTGCAAGCGGAACAACACCACATTTCATATTCTTAAAATAAAAAGGTGATCTTGTTTGACCTAAGACAGGGAATTTTTGCTTGGATTAAATGTCAAGAATTGTGAAAAACTGAGTTTAAATATATTTGGCTTAGGTAGGTAGGGAGAGAGAGAGAGAGAGAGAGAGAGAGGCCCCACCCACAGGCCCCACCCACCCCCAGAGCATCACCACTTCCATCGGCTTAGCCAGACCAGACCGGGCCCAGCCTATTATCCCGCACCAGACCACCACCCCTACCAGACCAGAGAGGAAGTCCCACGGCCCAGACCTGGCCCCCCTCCACCTCACAGGGCCCAACAGCAGGACCAGCGCAGCTACGCGGAAGTCGTCAGAGGACAGGAGAACCCTGTAGGATTAAGTGAGATTAAACAGCTCCTCCAATACATCTGCACTAAACTGCACTAAACACACACGGACGCATACACACACACACACCACACACACACACACACACACACACACACACCTATTGTACTAGAATTTACTTGTTCAATGAATAGGAATATTTAACAGAATAACAGAATAAATGTTAGCTGATATCCTGTTTATCTCACTCTTAACAACTTATTAGTTAATCGTTACTGTATTTCTGACTGCTACTCTTTCTTTTTGCAACATGAAATCACTATCAGTTAGCATGTGGAACATTCAGGGTCTAAACTCATCAACCTTTGGTCTGAAGAGTTTAGCACTGGAGTTCAACAAAAATCTGAAAGATGTTGACGTCATCATTCTGCAGGAGACATGGTGTAAGGCTGACGTTGTCACTCACTGTCCCACAGGCTACAGAGAGGTCATTGTGCCATCACAGAAACACAGCTCTGTCAATAGAGGCAGAGACTCTGGAGGATTGATCATTTGGTACAAATCCGAACTACAAAATCTAATTGATCCCCTCAAAATTGGCAAATACCACATTTGGTTAAAACTAAAAAAAGAACTTGTACTGACAGAAAAAGATGTGTTCCTTTGCGCAATATATATCCCCCCCTCAGAATCCCCATATTACTCAGAGGAGATCTTCCCCACCCTCGAGGAAGAGACGTGCCATTTCCAGGCCCAGGGAAATGTGCTCATCTGTGGGGACACAAATGCGCGCACAGGAACACTACCTGATCTAACGAGCACACGAGGGGACAGCTTTATTACAGGCCATACTGTTTCTAACTATCTTAATCTCCCCCATAGAAACAACAGTGACAGCACCGTCAACAAAAACGGAAGGGATCTTTTGCAGCTCTGTAGAAGCCTGGGTCTGTACTTTGTCAATGGTAGGTTACGGGGGGACTCTTTGGGGAGATTCACCTATTGCTCACCTCTTGGCCACAGTACAGTAGACTATATGATCACAGACATGGACCCTTTCTCTCTCAGCTCATTCACTGTCAAGCCACTAACACCTCTGTCTGATCACAGCCAAATTACGTTGTTCCTCAAAAGAACAGACCTGGAAACAACCACACATTCACAGCCCAGTAAGCTGTACAACATCAGAAATTCATACAGATGGGCCCAAAACAGCACAGAAGAATACCAGAAAGCAACCTGGAACCAAAATATCCAAACACTCTTAGATAACTTTCTGGATACCACATTCACTCACAGTAAAGAAGGCATCAATCTAGCAGTACGAAACATCAACTATATATTCAGGCAAACGGCAAAAGAAGCACAATTGAAATTGATAAAAAACAAAACTAAAAAAAATCACAGATGACAACTGGTTTGATGCAGATTGTAAAATTATAAGGAAAAAACTTAGAACACTATCCAACCAAAAGCACAGAGACCCAAGTAATGGTGAATTACGCCTTCATTACTGTGAGACTTTAAAACTCTATAAACGTACACTCAGAACCAAAAAAGCACAGTACAACAGCAAGCAGCTGACACTAATTGAGGAGTCCATAAACACAAACAACTTTTGGCAAAATTGGAAAAAACTAAAAAAATCTAAACAAGAGGAATTAGCAATACAAAATGGTGACATATGGACAACCCATTTCAAAACACTCTACAACACCGTTCAAATTGACACAAACGCAGAACAACGCCAAATCCATGAGAAGTTGAATGGATTAGAAAAAGCTATAAAGGACAATCAAAACCCATTGGACTCCCCAATTACTGACCAGGAGCTCTATAAGAAACTTCAGGCTCTCAAATTTAAAAAAGCCTGCGGACCTGATGGCATCCTAAATGAGATGCTCAAACTCACTAGTGCAAAATTTCAATTGGCTATATTAAAATTGTTTAATTTGATCCTGAGTGTAGGATATTTCCCTGACATCTGGAATCAAGGACTCATAACCCCAATCTTTAAGAATGGAGACAAATTTGACCCTAACAATTACAGAGGCATTTGTGTGAACAGTAACCTGGGGAAGGTTTTCTGTAGTATTATCAATGTAAGAGTTCTAAACTTCCTTAATAAGCACAATGTCTTGAGTAAAAGCCAAATTGGATTTATACCAAAACATCGCACAACTGATCATATTTACACCTTACACACCCTGATAGATAAACATGTCCACCAAAATAATACCAAAATATACACTTGCTTTATCGACTTCCAAAAAGCATTTGATTCTATTTGGCATACAGGACTGTTCTACAAAGTTATTGAAAGTGGTGTAGGGGGTAAAACATATGACATAATTAAATCAATGTATACTGGCAATACGTGCAGCATTAAAATTGGTAAGAAAAGGACAGAATTCTTTAACCAGGGGCGGGGCCTTCGTCAGGGTTGCAATCTGAGCCCTGCACTCTTCAATATTTACATTAACGAATTGGCCACTATTCTAGAAAAATCCTCATCCCCTGGTGTTAGTCTCCACAATTCAGAAGTTAAATGCCTACTCTTCGCAGATGGCCTATGCCTGCTGTCACCCACAGCACCTGGCCTACAGCAGAGCCTGGACCTGCTAGAGCAGTACTGCCAGACCTGGGCCCTGGCAGTAAACCCCAAAAAGACTAAAATAATGATTTTCCAGAGAAGATCCAGATCTCAGGGAATTAGACCAAAGTTCTCAATTGGTACAAAATATATAGAGTACTGTACACACTACAATTACTTAGGTTTAAAAATAAGCTCAACTGGACACCTTAATGAGGCAGTGAATGAACTGAGAGAGAAAGCACGCAGGGCATTCTACGCCATTAAAAAGCAAATTCAAATTGAAATACCTATTAAAATTTGGCTAAAACTAATTGAATATGTCATTGAACCAATTGCACTTTATGGCAGCGAGGTGTGGGGTCCACTTGCAAAACAAGATTTCATCAAATGGGACAAACACCCCATTGAAACCCTACATGCAGAGTTCTGTAAGATTCTCCTACGTGTCCAGAGGAAAACTACAAACAATGCATGCAGGGCAGAATTAGGCCAATATCCACTAATAATAAAAACTCAAAAAAGAGCAATTAAGTTTTGGAAACATCTAAAATACAGTGACCCCCTCTCATATCATTACCAAGCCCTGCAATGCCAAGAGCTGAGCAAAGAAAAGAGTCCCCTCATCCAGCTGGTCCTGGGGCTGAGTTCACAAACCTGTTCTACTAACACACTGAAGCCTCAGGACCAGAACATCCAATCAATCAGAATAAACCAAATTACAACACAGTCAAAACAAAACTACATTGCTTATTGGGAAACACAAGCACAAACACAAAGCAAAATGCAGTGCTATCTGGCCCTAAATCGACAGTACACTATGGCTAAATATTTGACCATGGTTACTGATCAAAACCTTAGAAAAACCGTGACAAAGTACAGGCTCAGTGAGCACAGCCTTGCCATTGAGAAGGGTAGACACAGGAAAACCTGGCTCCCTGTAGAGGAAAGGCTGTGCAACCACTGCACAACAGCAGAACCTGAGACGGAGCTGCATTTCCTGACAAAATGTAAAAAATATAAAACAATTAGAGAGTGTCATTTCCCCAAATTTGAAATCCTTATTCAAGGTTTTAAAGACCTCTCTGATGAGGATAGGCTACCCATCCTGTTGGGGGAGGACGCAGAGAGCTGTGGGTTGGCAGCGCACTACATTGCTGCCTGCCATAAGTTGAGGGACAGTGTCTGACAGACCAATAAACCTGCACATGTCCTCAACTGTATGATTATTGTTATTGTTGAATGTATGGTTATATTGACCGTTGGTTATTGTATTTACTGTTGTCCCGTTGACAATTTTTGATTCTCATTTTTATTTATTTTTTATATTGTAAATATCCAAAGTAAGCTTTGGCAATATGTACATTGTTACGTCATGCCAATAAAGCGAATTGAATTGAATTGAATTGAATTGAGAGAGAGAGAGAGAGAGAGAGAGAGAAATATATAGAGAGATATAGATATAGAGAGATATAGATAGAGAGATATAGATATAGAGAGATATAGATATAGAGAGATATAGATATAGAGAGATATAGATATAGAGAGATATAGATATAGATATAGAGAGATATAGATATAGAGAGATATAGATATAGAGAGATATAGATATAGAGAGATATAGATATAGAGAGATATAGATATAGAGAGATATAGATATAGATATAGAGAGATAGAGATATAGATATAGAGAGATATAGATATAGATATAGAGAGATAGATAGATAGATAGATAGATAGATAGATAGATAGATAGATAGATAGATAGATAGATAGATAGATAGATAGATAGATAGATAGATAGATAGATAGATAGATAGATAGATAGATAGATAGATAGATAGATAGATAGATAGATGCCAGGTAACACTGGTACGGGCACACAAACACAGCAGATACAAAGAGACATTTTTTTTCTTCGATGAACATCCTTCGCTCTATGTCATACCTTGCTTCTCTTAGCCATTACTCAAAGCAACAGAGAACAAAACAAATGATAAACTGTCATCAATCTTTTCCCTAGAGGGAAAAAAAATCAATACAGGTTGATGGCGGATATATTACAGATTTGATGCAAAAGCAAACTGGAACATAACATAGCAACAAGAAGACGAAACAAGGACCAAAGAAGTAGATAATAGACAATGTAGCTTCCCTCGGAGTCATTACCCACTCAGTTCAACGTCTAGTTTTGATTTAGGGAGTGAATATTACTTATAATAAGGTTTACATGGCGAATATCAGACCTCTTTGAAATGAAAATGGTTTGTCCTCCCATCAGCAAAATACACTACATGACCAAAAGTATGTGGACACCTGCTCGTCAAACACTTAATTCCAAAATCATGGAGTTGCAATTCTGCATATTTACAGAACCTTTTTTAATTTGTAAGTCGCTCTGGATAAGAGCGTCTGCTAAATGACGTAAATGTAATACCACACAAATTACCGAAATTACAGGCTAAGAATGGACAGAGCGATAGGCCTATGTGTTCATCTTATCATATTTCTCCAATGCCAAATCAGTGTGTTTTATTTTGCAACAAAACTGTCCTTGTTTCCAAATAATTATATCTGAGACTTCTTTAGGAATCTGACCATGGTACGTTCAAAAGTGAGGCCTACCTTTCCACCCCAGACATAGGCTTACCGACGCAGAAAAATGTAAGCTTTAACTGCTGTCTACTCTTCTTCTGTGGCTTAACCCAATGAGAGAATGTCACAAGTGTTTCCCTAAAAGCTGTCTGGGTTTAAATATCTTCTATTATACAAAAAGTGACAAGCTTAATCAATTGATAGTGACAGAATTAGATTACCTCCCAAGCAAAGTCCATCTTTTGTCTCCTAGGTTGTAGCTCAGCCTCAGAATGGCAAAGAAACTAAACAATGATATCCCCATATGCATCGGAGTCACGTCTTTCCCGGATATTTTACAGACATTTTACATTTACATTTTAGTCATTTAGCAGACGCTCTTATCCAGAGCGACTTACAGTAGTGAATGCATACATTTAATTTCATTTCATGCATTTTTTGTTTGTACTGGCCCCCCGTACAGCTTGTTTCTAACATAAAGCACTAAAATCTTTAGCTAACAAGTGCTTTTTGCCATTTTCTTTAGTAAAAAATGTGCCCTAAGGCATACCCTCTCATAAACCCCATGTGACATGGTGATGGCTCTTCTTTGGACACTGTGTTAACAAACCTCCAAACGAGCTTCAATGCCATACAACACTCCTTCCGTTGCCTCCAACTGCTCTTAAACGCTAGTAAAACAAAAGGCATTCTCTTTAACCGATTGCTGCCCTAGTATCACTACTCTGGACGGTTCTGACTTAGAATATGTGGACAACTATAAATACCTAGGTGTCTGGCTAGACTGTAAATTCTCCTTCCAGACTCACATTAAGCATCTCCAAGCCAAAGTTAAATCTAGAATCGGCTTCCTATTTCGCAACAAAGCCTCCTTCACTCATGCTGCCAAACATACCCTCGTAAAACTGACTATCCTGCCGATCCTTGACTTCGGTGATGTCATTTACAAAGTAGCCTCCAACACTCTACTCAGCAAATTGGATGCAGTCTATCACAGTGCCATCTGTTTTGTCCTCAAAGCCCCATATACTACCCACCATTGCGACCTGTATGCTCTCGTTGGCTGGTCCTTGCTACATATTCGTCGCCAATCCCACTGGCTCCAGGTCATCTATAAGTCTTTGCTAGGTGAAGCTTCGCCTTATCTCAGCTCACTGGTCACCATAGCAACACCCACCCGTAGCACGCGCTCCAGCAGGTATATTTCACTGGTCATCCCCAAAGCCACCACCTCCTTCGGCCACCTTTCCTTCCAGTTCTCTGCTGCCAATGACTGGAACGAATTGCAAAAATCACTGAAGTTGGAGACTTATATCTCCCTCACTAACTTCAAGCATCGGCTGTCAGAGCAGCTTACCGATTGCTGCAGCTGTACACAGCCCATCTGTAAATAGCCCATCCAACCAACAACCTACCTCATCCCCATATTTGTTTTTTGTTTTTTCTGCTTTTTTCTGCTCTTTTGCACACCAGTATTTATACCAGTATTAATACCTGCACATGCTCATCTGCACATCTATCACTCCAGTGTTAATTGCTAAATTGTAATTACTTCGCCATTATGGCCTATTTATTGCCTTACCTCCTTCATTTGCACACACTGTATACAGATTTTATATTGTGTACGTTTGTTTATCCCATGTGTAACTCTGTGTTGTTGTTTTTGTCACACTGCTTTGCTTTATCTTGGCCAGGTCGCAGTTGTAAATTAGAACTTGTTCTCAACTGGCCGACCTGGTTAAATAAAGGTGAAAAAAAACACTCAATTCAAATCTTGGTTTTAACTTAACAGCCCTTCACTGACACAGAGGTAGGCTATTTAAAGAGTGTATTGAGGAATTGACCGACAAACCTATAGCCTAATTTCATCTGTCAAACAGGTAGGTCTACGTTTTATTTCTTAAACAGGTAGAAATAGTCTCCAACACAATAACCTGTGTATTGTTCAATGGTTTGTAGTTTGAATTGTTTTGTTTTGGTCCAGGATACAGCAGTGCAGGATGTTTTCCAGTCAGAGCCCATGCAGTCTATGGGTAGAGGGAGCGAAGCGGCAGTTTAACATGTGACATGGTGCCTGATTCCTAACACTCAATTGCTTTCATTTTCTCCCCCAAACATTCGTCTGGACTATTGTCACAGGCAGATCAATAGGAATAAATAAAGATAGAATGCTAAGCCATGTCATTTCATCCAGCCACCCATAATAATTCAAACAACTACACCCGCACTGTGCATACTGTGTGTAACCCACCTGCACTTGTTATTATCCACAGCAGGTAGTGAGTTGGAAAAATAGTTATTTAGAATGTAATTTCAGTCAGGTCAAGTAAGGCCGTCCGTGTGTGTGTGTGTGTATGTGTGTGTGTAACAGAGGAGGCTGGTGGGAGAAGCTATAGAACAGGCTCATCGTAATGGCTGGAATGGAATAAATGGAACTGAGTCAAACGTGGTTTCGATATGAAAGCTGTGTTTGATACCATTCCATCTGTTCTATTCCAGTCTTTACTATGAGCCCATCCTCCTATAGCTCCTCCCACCAGCCTCCTCTGTTGTGCACTGATGCGGGGACAATGCACCAAAGACTCTCAGACTCAGTCACACACAACAGACGCTGTTGCTACGGCGTAATAAGATTTCAGGGCTCTGCTAATCACTTATTTTTTTCTCATCATGTTGGAGTCTGATGGAAACACCCAGTTCTCACAAATCTGTGTTTAAGAACAGATCAAACGTGTCTGTAATCTGTGGTTTAGAATGTGTATCCTAGAAATACTGTTCAGCTTATTCTCACGACTGTAGGTAGAGAGAGATCCGCTAGTCAGATCAGTATTATGTGACTTTGTTACCATGGTGATAACAGTTGTTTTATTTACTGCACACAATAGAGTGGTGACGTGGAATAGGAACTCCGCTGACCCTTCATGCCCGGAAGTCATTTAGCCATTCATTGTAGTCATTGTGCTCTGTAGAGTTGCTATTTTCACGAGTTTTCTCATGTCAATTAACTCGTGACATTCCTGGATTAGTCATTATATTAATAGAGTCTGATTGAATCCAAAAATACGATTGTCAGTTTAAAAAAGGTTATGGGTACAAGACTGTGTACATATCTGGATGTGTTGGCAAAATCACTACATATCCCATCGAGCCAAGCCGGGAGATGCTGCCCTGTCACAGTTCCTAGACCAGTCAGAAACGTCCAGCTGTCCCTGTGCCAATGAACTTGGATCCGCGTTAAGTAGCAATGATCCTTCACCACCGTCATCTTACCATAGATATCTCAAAGACTATTCAACAAAACAGTAAAACAATAAATATTTTTCAAGTTTCTTTCCATCTAACTTCTTAGTTACATCAAATCAAGTTGTATTAATCACATGCGCCATATACAACAGGTGAAATGCTTACTGACGAGCCCCTAACCAACAAAGCAGTTTAAAAAAATACGGAAAAGAATAAGAAATAAAAGTAACAAGTAATTAAAGAGCAGCAGTAAAACAATAGCGAGACTATATACCAGTACAGAGTCAATGTGCGGGGGCACTGCTTAGTTGAGGTAATATGTACATGTAGGTAGAGTTATTAAAGTGACTATGCATAGACGATAACAACAGAAAGTAGCAGCGGTGTAAAAGAGGGGAGAGGGTGGGCAATGCAAATAGTCTAGGTAGCCATTTGATTAGATGTTCAGGAGTCTTATGAATTGGGGGTAGAAGCTGTTTAGAATTCTCTTGGACCTAGACTTGGTGCCCCGTTACCGTTTACTGTGCGGTAGCAGAGAGAACAGTCTATGACTAGAGTGGCTGGAATCTTTGACAATTTTTAGGGCCTTCCTCTGACACCGCCTGGTATAGAGGTCCTGGATGGCAGGAAGCTTGGCCCCAGTGAAGTACTGGACGAGGCATGCACTACACTCTGTAGTGCCTTGGGGTCAGAGGCCGAGCAGTTGCCATACCAGGCGGTGATGCAACCAGTCAGGATTCTCTCGATGGTGCAGCTGTAGAACCTTTTGAGGATCTGAGGACCCATGCCAAATCTTTTCAGTCTCCTGAGGGGGAATAGGTTTTGTCGTGCCCTTTTCACGACTGTCTTGGTGTGCTTGAACCATGTTAGTTTGTTGGTGATGTGGACACGAAGGAACTTGAAGCTCTCAATCTGCTCCACTGCAGCACCGTCGATGAGAACGGGGGCATGCTCTGTCCTCTTTTTTCCTGTAGTCCACAATCATCTCCTTTGTCTTGATCACGTTGAGGGAGAGGTTGTTGTTCTGGCACCACACAGCTAGGTCTCTGACCTCCCTATAGGCTGTCTCGTCGTTGTCGATGATCAGGTCTACCACTGTTGTGTCATCGGCAAAGTTAATGATGGTGTTGGAGTTGTGCCTGGGCGTGCAGTCATGAGTGAACAGGGAGTACAAGAGGGGACCCCTGAGGGGTTCGTTGGAGGGCATAGCGAGATTTCTTATAAGCTTCCGGGTTAGAGTCCCACTCCTTGAAAGCAACAACTCTAGCCTTTAGCTCAGTGTGGATGTTGCCTGTAATCCATGGCTTCTGGTTGGGGTATGTACGTACGGTCAATGTGGGGATGACGTCATTGATGCACTTATTGATGAAGCCAATGACTGATGTGGTGAATTCCTCAATGCTATCGGAGGAATCCCGGACTATATTCCAGTCTGTGCTAGCAAAACAGTCCTGTAGCTTAGCATCTGCTTCATCTGACCACTTTTTTTATTGATCTAGATACTGGTGCTTCCTGCTTTAAGTTTTGCTTTTAAGCAGAAATCCGGAGGATAGATATATGATCAGATTTGCCAAATGGAGGGCGATGGAGAGCTTTGTATGTGTGTCTGTGTGTGGAGTAAATGTGGTCCAGAGTTTTTTTTCCCTCTGGCTGCACATTTGACATGCTGATTTGGTAAAAACGTATTCGCTGCGTTAAAGCCCCTGGCTACTAGGAGCGACACCTCTGGGTGAGCATTTCCTTGTTTGCTTTTGGCGGAATACAGCTCATTCAATGCCGTCTTAGTACCAGCCTCCGTCTGTGGTGGTATGTAAACAGCTATGAAAAATAGAGATGAACTCTCTAGGTAGATAGTGTGGTCTACAGCTTATCATGAGATGCTCTACCCCAGGCGAGCAATAGCTCAAGACTTCCTTAGATATCGTGCACCAGCGGTTATTTACAAAAATACATTGTCCGCCGCCCCTTGTCTTACCAGGCGCCGCTGTTCTATCCTGCCGGTACAGCGTATACCCAGACAGCTGTATGTTGATAGTGTCATCGTTCAGCCATGACTCTGTGAAGAATAAGATACTACAGTTTTGAATGTCCCGTTGGTAGATTAATCTTCCGTGTATATCATAGATTTTATTCTCCAAAAATTGCACGTTTGCTAGCAAAATGGAAGGAAGTGGGGGTTTATTTGATCGCCTATGAATTCTCAGAAGGCAGCCCGCCCTCTGGCCCCTTTTTCTCCGCCTCCTCTTCACGCAAATCTTGGGGATCTGGGCCTGTTCCCGAGAAAGCAGTACATCATTCGGAGTACATCATCATTCTGTCCAGAAGTTATTTTCGGTCATAAGACACAGTAGCGGCAACATTATGTACAAAATAGGTAAAAAAAAAGAAGCTAATTAACAAACAAAAAAACACAATCGGTTGGGGACACAGAAAATGTCAGCCTTCTTCTCCAGTGCCGTATTGTTACATGATTGTATAACTAGCAAAGGAGTTTTGAAGTTGAGGGCGCAGTATTATGAAGTTGGCAATGAGGACAAAAACTAGCATAGTTCAGCTAGCCAGATAGTTTCGCCAGGGAAAATGGTGGGAAACGAGCCCAGTTATCATGCACGCTAGGCTAATTCAGGAAGATTGGGTTTTTTATACCCCGATATCAGGATCTGGCGGCAAAAAGTTTGATTGAACAATTCAGAGACTGAAACAAATAAATCAGATGACTTATATTTCAGGACAGCAAATCGATATACAATCCCTAAATCAGCTGTAACTATAAGGGCACAAGGCGAGACCCAGATGCAGACACGGGAGGCAGATGGTTTGAGTCTTGATATTTACTAAACAATCCAAAAGGTGTAGGCAAGAGAATGGTCGTGGATAGGCAAAAGGTCAAAACCAGTTCAGAGTCCAGGAGGTACAGAGTAGCAGGCAGGCTCAAGGTCAAGGCAGGCAGAATGGTCAGGGAAGCGGGTACGGAGTCCAGAAAACAGGCAAGGGTCAAAAACCTCAAAAACACAGGGATATATACACCAGGGAAAATAAGCGACACCTGCAGGGGGTGGAGACAATCACAAGACAGGTGAAACAGATCAGGCTATGTCAGTAACTGTAAATGTGACTCACAACATGGATTCGGTCTTATGTAGCAAAATTTGAATTTCTGTTTGTTACATTGGATAAAAGTAGAGACTCAGAGCTACAAAATGGTATATCATACACTGCATTTTTTAGGAACAATTGGAAAGTAATTATTCTTTGAAAGTTGATACACTTGTAAACTCACTTTTGAGAAAAGGGCCTTTGAATGTTTCAGTACATACCAGAGAGCTCTCCTTTGTCTACACCCATTCAGCATTGTTCACACCCTCTTAAGTCAGCCCCACCCATCTCTTTCAGGATTCACGTGAGGTCACGTGCTAAAGACTAAAAGTGGTAGTAGCCTACAATAAGGAACAATTCCAGCTAAACAGAAAGTGTCCAGATAATTTAAAAAAAAAAAATATTAGATGACGCTTACCCAGACACACTTGTCTAAATTCATGGGTCATGTGAAAGAAATGCTTGAACCCCAAGCCACATCCAGTGGTGGAAAAAGTACTAAATTGACATACTTGAGTAAAAGTTTAGATAATTACAAATTCCCTATATTAAACCAGACAGCACAATTGTATTTATATTTAAAAAAACGGTATTGCCGGATAGCCAGGGGCACAATGTACTTAAGTATCAAAAGTAAAAGTAAAAATATAAACCATTTCAACTTCTTTATATTAAGCAAACCAGACAGCACAATTGTTTTATTGATGGATAGCCAGAGGCACACTCCAACACTCAGACATAATTTACAAACGAAGCATTTGTGTTTAGTGAGTCTGCCAGATCAGAGGCAGTATGGATGACCAGGGATGTTTTCTTGATAAGTGTTTGAATTGGACAATTTTCCTGTCAAAATGTAACGAGTACTTTTGGGTGTCAAGGAAAATGTATGGAGTAAAAAGTACATTATTTTCTTTACGACTGTAGTGAAGTAAAAGTTACCAAAAATAGAAATAGTAAAGTAATGTACAGATACCACAAAAACAACATAAGTAGTACTTTAAAGTATTTTTATACCACTGCCCAAATGCCTTCACACCAGTACATTAGCATACGTTATATACTGTTGCAGATGCACTTATCACATAGTAGGCCATGCAACAGATGCATGCGCCATATATTTAAGTGGTGGACACTTGGTACGGTCACATGATATTGTTGTGGTATGTCTCAAAATCATGTTACGACCACACATATAAATATTCATTTTATATATCAATATTTTGCTAAGTGTTTTAGGAGAGAGTCGTGAGTAGATGCACTGCAGATTGTGAGGTTGACTGGTCCGTTCAAACCACACATGAACAAGGGAATCTATATTCGGAGAGCCTGTTTCTGTCACACCCTTGACTTTGGTGCTGGGCATGTGATGTCCATAGCCTCTTCATCGCAAAACTCCCTGATCTTGTCAAAAATATAGTTTGTCTGGCTGTGTCCAGTCCAGGTGGTGCTTTTACAGGCAGACCATCTATGAGAGGAAGGACGTCAGCGTTACGCAGAAGCTGAAACCTGCTCCCGACAGTCCAAACGCTCCTTGGCGACAACACCAGACTGTATGACTGGTGGATTAGAGTCAGGCGTGTTCTACTGATTAATGTTGAAAGACAAAATCCAGATAAAAACATTTTAGCATTATACAATAGATCCGAAATGGCATTCTGAGTTAACATCACTACACACAGTTCATACAGGTACAGTGGCTTGCGAAAGTATTCACCCCCCTTGGCATTTTTCCTATTTTGTTGCCTTACAACCTGGAATTAAAATGGATTTTTGGGGGGTATGTATCTTTTGATTTACACAACCTGACTACCACTTTGAAGATGCAAAATATGTTTTATTGTGAAACAAACAAGAAATAAGACAAAAAAAATGAAAATTTGAGCGCGCATAACTACTCACCCACCCCCCAAAGTCAATACTTTGTAGAGCCACCTTTTGCAGCAATTACAGCTGTTAGTCTCTTGGGGTATGTCTCTACAAGCTTGGCACATTTATCCACTGGGATTTTTTCCCATTCTTCAAGGCAAAACTACTCCAGCTCCTTCAAGTTGGATGGGTTCCGCTACTGTACAGCAATCTTTAAGTCATACCACAGATTCTCAATTGGATTGAGGTCTGGGCTTCTACTAGGCCATTCCAAGACATTTAAATGTTTCCCCTTAAACCACTTGAGTGTTGCTTTAGCAGTAGTATGCTTAGGGTCATTGTCCTGCTGGAAGGTGAACATCTGTCCCAGTCTCACATCTCTGGAAGACTGAAACAGGTTTTCCTCAAGAATTTCCCTGTATTTAGCGCCATCCATCATTCCTTCAATTCTGACCAGTTTCCCAGTCCCTGCAGATGAAAAACATCCCCACAGCATGATGCTGCCACCACCATGCTTCACTGTGGGGATGGTGTTCTTGGGGTGATGAGAGGTGTTGGGTTTGCGCCAGACATATGATTTTCCTTGATTGCCAAAAACCTAAATTTTAGTCTCATCTGACCAGAGTACCTTCTTCCATATGTTTGGGGAGTCTCCCACATTCCTTTTGGCGAACACCAAACATGTTTGCTTATTTCTTTCTTTAAGCAATGGCTTTTCTTCTGGCCACTCTTCTGTAAAGCCCAGCTCTGTGGAGTGTACGGCTTAAGTGGTCCTATGGACAGATACTCCAATCTCCGCTGTGGAGCTTTGCAGCTCCTTCAGAGTTATCTTTGGTCTCTTTGTTGCCTCTCTGATCAATGCCCTCCTTGCCTGGTCCGTGAGTTTTGGTGGGCAGCCTTCTCTTGGCAGGTTTGTTGTGGAGCCATATTATTTCAATTTTTTAATTATGGATTTAATGGTGCTGCGTGGGATGTTCAAAGTTTCAGATATTTTTTTATAACCCAACCCTGATCTGCACTTCTCCACAACTTTGTCACTGACCTGTTTGGAGAGCTCCTTGGTCTTCATAGTGCCAATTGCTTGGTGATGCCCCTTGGTTAGTGGTATGGCAGACTCTGTGGCCTTTCAGAACTGGTGTATACATACTGAGATCATGTGACAGATCATGTGACACTTAGATTGCACACAAGTGGACTTTATTTAACTAATTATGTGACTTCTGAAGGTAATTGGTTGCACCAGATCTTATTTAGGGGCTTCATAGTAAAGGGGGTGAATACATATGCACACTTTTCAGTTTTTTTATTTTTTATTGTATGTAAACTACATTATTGTATGTCAACTACATGAAATCCAAATAAAATCCACTTAAAGTACAGGTTGTAATGAAACAAAATTGGAAAAAGGCCAAGGGGGTGAATACTTTTGCAAGGCACTGTAATGTTAACTACTGTAGCTAGCCAGCCATCTAACGTCAGCTGGCTAGCTAACAGCAAGCTTTAACTAGCAATACAAACCAATTGTCATAGCTGGCTAAAGTTATTTCAATGTTAGCTACTGTAGCTAACATTAGGCTATAACTAGCAATGCAAAATTGCATTCTGAGAAAACATCAATAACGTTAAGCGCACTTCATACACATAAGTTAATGTTAGCTAGCAAGCCAGCCACCTAACGTCAGCTAACGTTAGCTAGCTAACAGCAAGCTTTAACTTGGGATCTTTTGTTTAGACATGTCATGCTAGCTAAAGAATGAACTATAATCCCAATCCATACAGTAACGTTACCAGCAATACAAACCGATTGTCATAGCAAGCTAAAGTCAACCAAATAACTTTAGTTTCATTGTTAGTTAGCAAGCCAGCCATTGAACTCCAGCTGGCTAGCTAATAGCAAGCTTTAACTTGCAATGAAAACAACTTTGACAAAATTAGAAACATATAATATCTGAATCTGTAGCTAGATTCTTACATGTATACATGGATGAAAGCTTCATGTTAGGTTCATTGTTAGTTAGTTCATTGTTAGTTAGCAAGCCAGCCATCAAACTCTAGCTGGCTAGCTAACAGCAAGCTTTAGCTTGCAATGAAAACAACTTTCTGACAAATTAGAAACGTATATCTGAATCTGTAGCTAGATTCTTACCTGTATACATGGATGAAAGCTTCACGGCAGACTGCAATCTCTTTTATAAGGCATCCTGTGTTGTTTCCGTTTAGTTTGCACAGCTTGTTTGGCCCATTGTATACCACTGATTTCAAAACATGTTATGAAATGAGAGAGAGTCAGCATTGCATGGCACGATCATTGTCCAGAAAGTAGTCCATCACAACTTTTTCCCACTGACCTTTGTTGATAGCGCCTTATAAATTCAGGGCAGCAATGTTATTGAGAGCAATAGCAACATATTTGCAGTTCTCCATGGCTAACATAATATATTTTACTGCAGTAGACAGGATTATCTACACATTACGAGCAGCTCATTTTATAGACACAAGATGCAACACCGCAGATCAATCCGAACTCATCTCTCGGCATGTCCAGCCCACTCATTATCTCAGCTAATCATGTCTAGCAGGAAGGTTGCTGACTTTTTCCGTGGCTAAACCAACTACTGTAGGCTCATAATTGAAAAATGTTCTTCATATTTACAGATGACATACAAGTTTGATATTAAAGATATTAAGGAACATGAAAGTGCGCATGTTCATGAAGGCATTTCTGCCCCCCAAAAAAACACATTTGATAAAAATAAAAATTTTGTTCAAAAGGCTCTCCTGTGAAGTCGTGACTTGCGACAAACGCCTAGTTTCCTGAATCGGGTAACAAATAATAAAACAAAGCTTAAAACAACACTTGAGTGAACCCTGAATGAAGAAAACGAATAGTGAAGTCGCTTCTGGACACGCTAGTGTCCTCCTCACCACTTTAATAATTGCTACTGTATGGTCAATGTTAAAGTGTAGCTATAACAAACCGAACCCAAGGAAACTGAACACAGTAAAAAAGAACTAGCTATTCACATGAAAACCATGACTATCGTGTACATTAAGATATATGACTGTAATGTAAATCTCTCCCTTTGAGAAATGTTCTCTCATATTTAATTTCGGTAATTAATTCACAGTGACATTGTGAGATAATTCATCAGCATTAGCTTGGTGAGGTGGCTAACGCACAAGTGTAAGAAATTAATATGATGGGTTATTGGAGCCCGATTTTCCATTAATGACCAAAGTTTCTTCACTGTCAGAAAGAGAAGGTTGAGCCATATCCTGATTGACAGGTTAGATGATATGAGGCTTTCTATTGGTTGAGGAAAGTTTGTTGCCTCTCAAACTCTTGACCGTTGTCAAACTCTTGACCGTCTTGACCTTGTACTTGCATGGTTATATTCAAGCTAGAATTAGAGAGGTCCTCAATTAATGATCAAGTGTCTCAGAATTTCCAGATTGAGAGCCCTTTTGTTGGGCTCAACCTAGATAATATGATGCAATAGTTCCCTTTAGGTACCAGCTGAGAATTAAGATGCAGTGAAAAGACTGTAAATCATTTATGACAGTCATTTTCTTTGTCACTCAGACATCATAGAAGAACATTTGAAATCCAATATTATAAACTACAGTACATTTTGTTCAGTGGAAGAGGAAGACAAGAAGAAGAGGAAAGTGAGAAGAAAGAAAAAAGAAAATGTATTTTTCAGTGAGTCTTTTGAGCTTTCCCATTTCCTGCCATAATCTCTGCTCTGTTTTCCCCTGAAACGTCAGATTCAGCAAATAAGCACTGTCAGCAAACAAAGCAAACAAATTACACAAGCTGTCCTAATTGCAGCAGAGGAGTGATGGATTATGATGTGCCCTGAAAACACAATTGGAGACACTTTTTTTCTGAAGAGATGTGTTTTTAACTCCTCACTCCCTAATACCAGTTTTGTTACCTGCCCTTGACTGTTGGAAAGAGAGTAGATATTCTACTGTAGTGTATTTAATAAGGTAAATAATCCTCTCTCCTTCTCCATCCTTCTTCCTTTGCTCAATGAGCTATCTACAGGCAGAGGAGCACCTGGTGACGGATGTATTTAAAGTGGGGGCAGTGTTCGGATAATTAGCTCCTACTTCAGAGTCGGCAAAATCCAATTAAGCCGATCTATATCTCCCGCTCGATGGATTTTGGCCTGGAACGTTTTTCTGACCACATTGTCAGAGGTTTGTCAGGCTGGGAAGAGGCATTAGCCACAAGGAAGAGCAATGGCCTGCATTTTGCAAAACATTTTCAAACATTGAAGTAGACATAAGGGATATACGATTTGAACACAGCTGTAAATACATCAGGGGATGTATTCACCTCTCACATCTCTCGGTCAGGCACCACTGATCTTTCCACTTACACCTCTTCAACCATACCATACTACATGCTACTACTGACATGTAGACTCAAAACCCTTGCTTACATGTGTTTGGGTTCCCCCGCATTGAACATGTGTGTCCTCTAAACGCTACTGTTTGTCACTTGTGTAGAGGCTCCATTATTGCTCCAGAGCTGATGTTGATGCTATCGGTGGTTAAGTGGGCCTGTACCTTCTGTAGCAGGGGTGCAGGCTGTTTGTTAAGTGTGCATTTGTCGTTTGAGTTGCAGGGTTAATGTGCAGTGTGGGCTAATCCACTGCTCCACTCGATACCTTAACAGCGCGTGAAATCTCTTTTGTTAGTAAACCCTGTGCTTGTGGCCATATCTGAAATTGATCGCTGTCCTCCCTCTCGTCATGGAGCTTTGGTCTGGGGAATGGCGACAGCACATCCTCCCCTCTAGGGGGAGGAGAGGAGGAGGATTGACCAAGGCTGCTGGAAGAGAGAGAAGGGAGGAGGGAAGGGAGAAGGAGAGGTTGATTTCCTAATTGTATAAAATGTATACAGTTGAAGTTGGAAGTTTACATACACTTAGGTTGCAGTCATTAAAACTCGTTTTTCAACCACTCCACACATGTCTTGGTAACAAAATATAGTTTTGGCAAGTCTGTCAGTACATCTACTGACACAAATAATTTTTCCAACAATTGTTTACAGACAGATTATTTCACTTATAATTCACTGTATCACAATTCCAGTGGGTCAGAAGTTTACATACACTAAGTTGACTGTGCCTTTAAACAGCTTGGAAAATTCCAGAAAATTATGTCATGGCTTTAGAAGCTTCTGATAGGCTAATTGACATAATTTGAGTCAATTGGAGGTGTACCTGTGGATGTATTTCAAGGCCTACATTCAAACTCAGTGCCTCTTTGCTTGACATCATGGGAAAATCAAAAGAAATCAGCCAAGACCTCAGAAAAAAAATGTAGACTTCCACAAGTCTGGTTCATCCTTGGGAGCAATTTCCAAACGCCTGAAGGTACCACGCTCATATAAACACCATGGGACCACGCAGCCGTCAATCTGCTCAGAAAGGAGACGCGTTCTGTCTCCTAGAAATTAACGTACTTTGGTACGAAAAGTGCAAATCAATCCCAGAACAACCGCAAAGGACCTTGTGAAGATGCTGGAGGAAACAGGTACAAAAGTATCTATATCCACAGTAAAACGAGTCCTGTGTCGACATAATCTGAAAGGCCGCTCAGCAAGGCAGAAGCCACTGCTCCCAAACCGCCATAAAAAAGCCAGACTACGGTTTGGAACTGCACATGGGGACAGAGATCGTACTTTTTGGAGAAATGTCCTCTGGTCTGATGAAACAAAAATAGAACTGTTTGGCCATAATGACCATCGTTATGTTTGAAGGAAAAAGGGGGAGGCTTGCAAGCCGAAGAACACCATCCCAACCGTGAAGCACAGGGTTGGCAGCATCATGTTGTGGGGGTGCTTTGATGCAGGAGGGACTGGTGCACTTCACAAAATAGATGGCATCATGAGGATGAAAAATTATGTGGATATATTGAAGCAACATCTCAAGACATCAGTGAGGAAATTAAAGCTTGGTCGCAAATGGGTCTTCCAACTGGACAATGACCCCAGGCATACTTCCAAAGTTGTAGCAAAATGGCTTAAGGACAACAAAGTCAAGGTATTGGAGTGGCCATCACAAAGCCCTGACCTTAATCCTATAGAACATTTTAGTTACATCAGCTCTGTCAGGAGGAATGGGTCAAAATTCACCCAACTTATTGTGAGAAGCTTGTGGAAGGCTACCCGAAACGTTTGACCCAAGTTAAACAATTTAAAGGCAATGCTACCAAATACTAATTGAGTGTATGTAAACTTCTGACCTACTGGGAATGTGATGAAAGAAATCAAAGTTGAATAAATCATTCTCTCCAGAATTATTCTGACATTTCACATTCTTAAAATGAAGTGGTGATCCTAACTGACCTAAGACAGGGAATTTTTACTATGATTAAAAGTCAGGAATTGTTAAACTGAGTTTAAATGTATTTGGCTAAGGTATATGTTAACTTCCAACTTGAACTGTACATATGACATGCTTTTGCAGCAGAAACAGTAAGAAAGTTGGAGAGAGAGAAGAGGGGAGGGGCCTTGGACTCTCACACACACTCTACATCTTAAGAGTAGGTCCCCTGACTCCAACCTCCTTTTTTCCAGGTCACCTCACATTCCCTGCCATCAGGAGTCCATTCTCCCAGGGTGGCAGGGGTACAAACATGCCCACCGAAAAGTGGGCTAATGTTTAAACAGATGCCAGGGTGAGTGCTGGCCAAATATCTGTTAGATATGGCCCGTACACACATCTTTTCCTGCCAACCACTCATTGCCAGAGAGATGGCCATGTCTGTAGCAGTTAGCAGGAAGGGACTGAGGACCTAAGTGTTCTGTCAGTAAGAAGAATAATGAGAGTTTGATAGACAGAACAAGAAATGTGCAGGGGTTGGTTGATTTGAGCTGGATGTTGGTCTCAAGCTATGGGTTTAGACTACTCAATGAAAGGGACTGGTCATTCAATAGCAATGCCACAGTAACAAGTCAATGAAAATAATAGCACAAAATAAAGAATTGATTTTTCAATTGGCATATCAGTACCAAAGTCTCCAGAGATAACATGGCATATTGGCTTTCATTGGAAATTATGTTGGTATAGATTAAACTGGTTAATAGCTGGAAGTGGAAAATACTTGTATGGAAATACCAGGATTAATGTCAACAGGAAAACTATCCACATTTCCATTAATAAATGTCAACATATCTTGTTTGTGGAGCCGCAAAGACAACTTTGGAGAAAAGTAAATAATTTATTTTCCAAAAGCGTTAACTCTGTCTACAATATGCCTGCACAGCTGCCAGACATAACATCATGGCTTCATGCTTTATTAACTCCTCTGTCTTTTTCTCCAACATGTGTCATGGAAGAGAGGGTTCGGGGTAGGAGGGAGGGAGGGAGGGCGGGAGGGAAGGGAGGGAAAAGGGAGGTAAAGGGGGAGGGAAAGAGGGAGGAAGAGAGGTAGAGATGAGTGGGAAAGAGGGATGGGAGGGTGCATGGGGAGCAGAAATGGGCGGTGTAGGGCATAATGCACAAATACCTCTTTCTGCCAAATTTTTACCCAACTTTGCCAAACTGCTCAACTGGAGAAAGACCGACTGAGAGAGGTAATTGAAATCGTAGAGAGTGTGATCCCTTTACAAATAGACAGAGTGTAGAGGAAATTGAAGTGAACATTCTCTCCAGGCACAGTGGCTCTGTTTGGCAGCCCCCCACAACCCCTGTCTGCAGGTTTTCTGCTCAAACCGAAACATTGATTACAATCAAAATGTACCTGGTCCAGCCTAGTCAACAAAGAACCATTCAGTGAATAGGTACTGCACACAATTCACCAAACAAACTCTATGCATGCAACCCAACCCATGCAAGTATGATGCATACGATATCTCAGCTTGCACAGTACTTCTCAAATTTGCCCAAACCATTGGACCATTGAACACGTGTCTGGGTATTGTTCATTTGCATTTGTTTGTTGTTGTCAGTTGTTCTTTTTCTCTTATGCATGAGGGGCTATGTGGTCCCTAATAGTCCATGGGCCAGCAGGCCAGATTCCACATATTTGTCATTTTGGTGTGGCAAATTGTATGTTTTCGAGGGCATCAGCAATGGTCCATTTGCTAAAAGGCTGGATTTGTCAACCAGCCACTGAACTAATGGCTACAAAATTATTAGGTAAAATATTTCATTAAATAACTTGTAATGCTAGAGATCATAATTATGATGCTCACGGACAGAAGAGATTATAATCACCAATGTTCCTTTTTAGAGATAATTTGTGTTTACCAAAATCTTTGCGTTAACTTTCTGGGACAACTCCAAAAATGACAGAGTAAACCTTTAATCTTAGCATGCTGAGTATTCCTATACAACAGACTATTACAGGTATTTGTATTTGTATTTATTATGGATACTCTTCCTGGGGTTAAGCTAAATTAAGGCAGTTATACCATTTTAAAACATTACAATGGTGAATGGCGTCGAGGGAGATGGCTGCCATTTACGATCCCGTAACCAATTGTGCTATTGTGTATGTTTTTTTGCATTATTTGTAACATATTTTGTACGTAATGTTTCTGCCACCGTGTCTTATGACTGAAAAGAGCTTCTAGATATCAGGACAGTGATTACTCACCCCGTACTGGAGGAATACTTTTTCTTCAACGAGTAGGATGGGAAGGATTTACTTCAGACGCCCGACAAGGCCCTCATCCCTGTCATTCGCAGGAGAAAGAGACGGAGGTATCAGGGACAAAGGTCCTTGTAAGGATCCGACGCCGATAGGGTAATCAATCCTTTACCATCGGTCCTGTTAGCCAACGTACAATCAATCGATAATAAAATAGACAAGCTACGATCATGAATATCCTGCCAACAGGACATTAAAAACTGTAATATCTTATGTTTCACTGAGTTGTGGTTGAACGCTGACATGAATAACATGCAGCTGGCTTGTTTTAAGCATTTTCAGCAAGATAGAACAGTGGTGTCTGGTAAGACAAGGGGTGTCGGTCTATGTATATTTGCAAACAACAGCTGGTGCACGAAATCTAAGGAAGTCTCGAGGGTTTTGCTCGCCTGAGGTAGAATATCTCATGATAAGCTGTAGACCACACTATTTACCAAGAGAGATTTCATCTGTATTTTTTGTAGCTGTCTATATACCACCACAAACCGATGCTGGCACTAAGGCCGCATTCAATGAGCTGTATACGGCCATAAGCAAAGAGGAAAACGCTCATCCAGAGGCGACGCGCCTAGTGGCTGGGGACTTTAATGCAGGGAAATTCAAATCTGTTTTACCTAATTTCTACCAGCATGTTAAATGTGCAACCAGAGAGAAAAAAAACTCTAGACCACCTTTACTCCACACACAGAGATGCGTACAAACCTCTCCCTCGCCCTCCATTTGGCAAATCTGACCATAATTCTATCCTCCTGATTCCTGCTAACAAGCAAAAACTAAAACAGGAAACACCAGTGACTCGGTCAATAAAAAAGTGGCCAGATGAAGCAGATGCCAAGCTACAGGACTGTTTTGCTAGCACAGACTGTAATATGTTCCAGGATTCTTCCAATGGCTTTGAGGAGTACACCACATCAGTCACTGGCTTCATCAATAAGTGCATCAATGATGTTGTCCCCACACTAACCATACGTACATACCCCAACCAGAAGCCATGGATTACAGGCAACATACTCACTGAGCTAAAGGGTAGAGCTGCTGCTTTCAAGGAGCGGGACTCTAACCAGAAGCTTATAAGAAATCCCGCTATGCCCTCCAACGAACCATCAAACAGGCAAAGCGTCAATACAGGACTAAGATTGAATCGTACTACACCGGCTCCAACGCTCGTCAGATGTGGCAGGGCTTGCAAACATTTACAGACTACAAAGCGAAGCACAGCCATGAGCTGCCCAGTGACACGAGCTTACCAGATGAGCTAAATTACTTCTATGCTCGCTTCGAGGCAAACACTGAAGCATGCATGAGAGCATCAGCTGTTCCGGACGACTATGTGATCACGCTCTCCGTAACAGGTCAACATTCACAAGGCCGCAGGGCCAGACGGATTACCAGGACATGTACTGCGAGCATGCGCTGACCAACTGGCAAGTGTCTTCACTGACATTTTCAACCTGCCCCAGACTGAGTCTGTAATACCAACGTGTTTCAAGCAGACCGCCATAGTCCCTGTGCCCAAGAACACTAAGGTAACCTGCCTAAATGACCACAGACAAGGAGCACTCACGTATGTAGCAATGAAGTGTTTTGAAAGGCTGGTCATAGCTCACATCAACACCATTATCTCAGAAACCCTAGACCCACTCCAATTTGCATACCGCCCCAACAGATCCACAGATGATGCAATCTCTATTGCACTCCACACTGCCCTTTCCCACCTGGACAAAAGGAACACCTATGTGAGAATGGTATTCATTGACTACAGCTCAGCGTTGACTACAGCTCAGCGTTCAACACCATAGTGCCCTCAAAGCTCATCACTAAGTTTAAGGACCCTGGTACTAAACACCTCCCTCTGCAACTGGATCCTGGACTTCCTGACGGGTCGTCCTCAGGTGGTAAGGGTCGATAACAACACATCCCCTACGCTGATCCACAGCACGGGGGCCCCTCAGGGGTGCGTGCTCAGTCCCCTCCTGTACACCCTATTCACTCATGACTACATGACCAGGCACGACTCCAACACCATCATCAAGTTTGCCGATGACACAACAGTGGTAGGACTGATCACCAACAACGATGAGACAGCCTATAGGGAGAAGGTCAGAGACCTGGCTTTGTGGTGCCAGGACAACAACTTCTCCCTCAACGTGATCAAGACAAAGGAGATGATTGTGGACTATAGGAAAAAGAGGACTGAGCACGCCCCGATTCTCATTGTCAGGGCTGCAGTGGAGCAGATTGAGAGCTTCAAGTTCCTTGGTGTCCACATCACCAACAAACTATTATGGTCCAAACACACTAAGACAGTCGTGAAGAGGGCACAACAAAGCCTATTCCCCCTCAGGAGACTGAAAAGATTTGGCATGGGTCCTCAGATCCTCAAAAGGTTCTACAGCTGCACCATTGAGAGCATCCTGACTGGTTGCATCACTGTATGGTATAGCAACTGCTCGGCCTCTGACCGCAAGACACTACACTGGGTAGTGTGTACGGCCCAGTAAATCACTGGGGCCAAGCTTCCTGCAATCCAGGACCTCTATACCAGGCAGTGTCAGAGGAAGGCCCTAAAAATTCCAGCCAACCTAGTCATAGACTATTCACTCTGCTAACGTGCGGTAGCGGAGTGCCAAGTCTAGGTCCAAAAGGCTTCTTAACAGCTTCTAGTCCCAGGCCTTAAGACTCCTGAACAGCTAATCAAAGGGCTACCTAGACCCCTGTTTTACGCACATTGACTCTGTACCGGTACCCCCTGTATATAGCCTCGCTATTGTTATTTTACTGCTATTGTTTAATTATTTGTTACTTTTATTTTCTGTTTTTTACAGCACAGCTGCTGCAGCGTAGTCAAGTGCGGTGGAGGTAGAGAAAAAACTGAGAGCGAGAGACACACACACTGGCCAGTTCATTGATATTTTGGCTCTATATGATACTGTTTATTTAATATGACAGCCAGGCACTAATTTGCAATATACAGTAAGTAGTACGTTTTTTATAAGTTATTATGAACCAATGGTCATCTAGTATGCCTTTTGTCAGTAATATTTCTTCTTAATAAATCTAATAAATGTGTTTATTCATTTACAACTAGGATGTTGTTGGGCCCAGCACAGGCAGTGTGGACCCCTGGTCTTCTGGTGACAGAGTGACAACAGAGGAGAACAAGAAGCAAATACAGACAGACAGACAGACAGACAGACAGACAGACAGACAGACAGACAGACAGACAGACAGACAGACAGACAGACAGACAGACAGACAGACAGACAGACAGACAGACAGACAGACAGACAGACAGACAGACAGACAGAGTAACAATGTGTGTCACCCCAAAGTGGACACATTTTTCCGCTGCACCGCTAAGTCCTTGGTGCTCACCCATGCTCAGTGTAATGTTGGGAGTTGTATGAGCAGCCAATGGTTCTGCACCAAGTTGAAAGCTTTAATTTGCCCACTGATAAAATATTTTATGTTGTGTTTCTGTGTCTGGTTTCCTTTCTGTAATGCTGCCAGTGATCACGGAGCTGAATTCAACAGATGTTCAGAACTAATTTGGGGCCCTCCACGTCCTATTCAATATGGCTTCAGACCCCAAGGCAGACCCACCCAGCCCTTCAGACACAATGTCTGGGCTCTGTGGTGGCACTCCAAAGCTGGCTTACTGTTAGGGACCACTGTAGCAAGTGTTGACATTAGTGTTGGCCTGTTCCAGGTGCCCAGCTTCCCTGAGCTGTTGAGGGTAACCACTAGAACAAGCAATAACAATATCAAGCAATATCTCATATATATATCAATATCTCAATATCTCATGGGCGGCAGGTAGCCTAGCGGGTTAACAGTGTTGGACCAGTAACCGAAAGGTTGCTGGTTTGAATTTCCGAGCTGACTAGGTGAAAAATCTGTCGATGTGTAAGGCACTTAACCCTAATTGCTCTGGATAAGAGCGTCTGCTAAATTACTAAAATGTAATTTGTTTGTTTTTATACGGCAGGAATTTCAGTGCCCTCTATACCAGGGATGAGCAACTGACGGCCCCCGGCCACCTTGTGTATTACAATAGTAGCATCAGCAGTTTTTCTCTTGTATTTAATGTTTTGGGGGTTAAGCAACTGCTTGCTAAGGTTACGGTTAGGGTTAGGGTTATAGTGAGGGAAAAAAGTATTTCATCCCCTGCTGATTTTGTACGTTTGCCCACTGACAAAGAAATGATCAGTCTATAATTTTAGAGGTAGGTTTATATGAACAGTGAGAGACAGAATAACAACAAAAATCCAGAAAAACGCATGTCAAAAATGTTATGAATTGATTTGCATTTTAATGAGGGAAATAAGTATTTGACCCCTCTGCAAAACATGACTTAGTACTTGGTGGCAAAACCCTTGTTGGCAATCACAGAGGTCAGACGTTTCTTGTAGTTGGCCACCAAGTTTGCACACATCTCAGGAGGGATTTTGTCCCACTCTTTGCAGATCTTCTCCAAATCATTAAGGTTTCGAGGCTGACGTTTGGCAACTAGAACCTTCAGCTCCCTCCACAGATTTTCTATGGGAATAAGGTCTAGAGACTGGCTAGGCCACTCCAGGACCTTAATGTGCTTCTTCTTGAGCAACTCCATTGTTGCCTTGGCCGTGTGTTTTGGGTCATTGTCATGCTGGAATACCCATCCACAACCCATTTTCAATGCCCTGGCTGAGGGAAGGACGTTCTCACCCAAGATTTGACAGTACATGGCCCCGTCCATCGTCCCTTTGATGCGGTGAAGTTGTCTTGTCCCCTTAACAGAAAAACACCCCCAAAGCATAATCTTTCCACCTCCATGTTTGATGGTGGGGATGGTGTTCTTGGGGTCATAGGCAGCATCCCTCCTCCTCCAAACACGGCGAGTTGAGTTGCTGCCAAAGAGCTCCATTTTGGTCTCATCTGACCACAACACTTTCACCCAGTTGTCCTCTGAATCATTCAGATGTTCATTGGCAAACTTCAGACGGGCATGTATATGTGCTTTCTTGAGCAGGGGGACCTTGCGGGCGCTGCAGGATTTCAGTCCTTCACGGCGTAGTGTGTAACCAATTGTTTTCTTGGTGAATATGGTCCCAGCTGCCTTGAGATCATTAACAAAATCCTCCCGTGTAGTTCTGGGCTGATTCCTCACCGTTCTCATGATCATTGCAACTCCACGAGGTGAGATCTTACATGGAGCCCCAGGCTGAGGGAGATTTACAGTTCTTTTGTGTTTCTTCCATTTGTGAATAATCGCACCAGCTGTTGTCACCTTCTCACCAAGCTGCTTGGCGATGGTCTTGTAGCCCATTCCAGCCTTGTGTAGGTCTACAATCTTGTCTCTGACATCCTTGGAGTACTCTTTGGTCTTGGCCATGGTGGAGAGTTTGGAATCTGATTGATTGATACAGGTAACAAACTGTGATTAGGGACACTCCCTTTAAGAGTGTACTCCTAATCTCAGCTCGTTACCTGTATAAAAGACACCTGGGAGCCAGAAATCTTTCTGATTGAGAGGGGGTCAAATACTTATTTCCCTCATTAAAATGCAAATCAATTTATAAAATTTTTGACATGCGTTTGTTTGGATTTGTTTGTTGTTATTCTGTCTCTCACTGTTCAAATAAACCTACCATTAAAATTATAGACTGATCATTTCTTTGTCAGTGGGCAAACGTACAAAATCAGCAGGGGATCAAATACTTTTTTCCCTCACTGTAGGTGTGGATAAGTATTAGTGTAAGGGTTAAGATTAGGGTTAGGGCTACGGTAAGGGTTAAGTTTAGGTTTATGATAAGGTTTAAGGTTAGGGTTAGGGCTAGGGTTAGTAGACAGTTATTTGAAATGTTACTGATAGTCTGTAGAGCATCTATCCAAATAAAGTGTTACCCTAAAACGTATATCATTGTTACCCCCTCTGTCAAGAGGTGGGTTGCTATGAAAATAAATAGAGTAGAACACTCTATATACACTGCTCAAAAAAATAAAGGGAACACTTAATCAACACAATGTAACTCCAAGTCAATCACACTTCTGTGAAATCAAACTGTCCACTTAGGAAGCAACACTGATTGACAATACATTTCACATGCTGTTGTGCATATGGAATAGACAACAGGTGGAAATTATAGGCAATTAGCAAGACAACCCCAATAAAGAAGTGGTTCTGCAGGTGGTGACCACAGACCACTTCTCAGTTCCTATGCTTCCTGGCTGATGTTTTGGTCACTTTTGAATGCTGGCGGTGCTTTCACTCTAGTGGTAGCATGAGACGGAGTCTACAACCCACACAAGTGGCTCAGGTAGAGCAGCTCATCCAGGATGGCACATCAATGCGAGCTGTGGCAAGAAGGTTTACTGTGTCTGTCAGCGTAGTGTCCAGAGCATGGAGGGGCTACCAGGAGACAGGCCAGTACATCAGGAGATGTGGAGGAGGCCGTAGGAGGGCAACAACCCAGCAGCAGGACCGCTACCGCCGCCTTTGTGCAAAGAGGAGCAGGAGGAGCACTGCCAGAGCCCTGCAAAATGACCTCCAGCAGGCCACAAATGTGCATGTGTCTGCTCAAACGGTCAGAAACAGACTCCATGAGGGTGGTATGAGGGCCCGACGTCCACAGGTGGGGGTTGTGCTTACAGCCCAACACCGTGCAGGACGTTTGGCATTTGCCAGAGAACACCAAGATTGGCAAATTCGCCACTGGTGCCCTGTGCTCTTCACAGATGAAAGCAGGTTCACACTGAGCACATGTGACAGACGTGACAGAGTCTGGAGACGCCGTGGAGAACGTTCTGCTGCCTGCAACATCCTCCAGCATGACCGGTTTGGCGGTGGGTCAGTCATGGTGTGGGGTGGCATTTCTTTGGGGGGCCGCACAGCCCTCCATGTGCTCGCTAGAGGTAGCCTGACTGCCATTAGGTACCGAGATGAGATCCTCAGACCCCTTGTGAGACCATATGCTGGTGCGGTTGGCTCTGGGTTCCTCCTAATGCAAGACAATGCTAGACCTCATGTGGCTGGAGTGTGTCAGCAGTTCCTGCAAGAGGAAGGCATTGATGCTATGGACTCGCCCGCCCGCCACGTTGCACCACAGACTGTCCAGGAGTTGGCGGATGCTTTAGTCCAGGTCTAGGAGGTGATCCCTCAGGAGACCATCCGCCACCTCATCAGGAGTATGCCCAGGTGTTGTAGGGAGGTCATACAGGCACGTGGAGGCCACACACACTACTGAGCCTCATTTTGACTTGTTTTAAGGACATTACATCAAAGTTCGATCAGTCTGTAGTGTGGTTTTCCACTTTAATTTTGAGTGTGACTCCAAATCCAGACCTCCATGGGTTGATAAATTGGATTTCCATTGATCATTTTTGTGTGATTTTGTTGTCAGCACATTCAACTATGTAAAGAAAGAAGTATTTAATAAGATTCTTTCATTCATTCAGATCTAGGATGTGTTATTTAAGTGTTCCCTTTATTTTTTTGAGCAGTATATATATATATAAACTGACAGTAATTTATTGGGTTAAACACCAACGTTTCGTCATTTTTAGGGTTGCAAAAATGTTTTGCTCAAAAGGTGGGGGAAGGGGGGGCAGGGGGGCATCCCTGCCCTATACAACCAAAAGTGCAAAAAGTAGGGCAAACTTTTCTCTTTCTAGCACCTACACACTACTATTACTACCCCTGTCGACATCACAGTCTCAGGAGACTATAGATTTCTTGTGCCTTGAGAGGTTAGGTCTTAACGAAGCATCTGCAGTGGCTGTGAAGTCCAATCCATGAGAGGCAGACCCGCCCATAGTTGTTGTCGATGGTGTCCTGGTGTTCTTTTCTCTTCAATCTCTTAGCTTTGCGGTGTAGAACCAGAGTTGTTTTGCTTGTCAGCAGCCTGCTGCGAAGTGCCTGCTGCCAGTGAAAACCGATGTGGGCAGCATCTTCCCAGGTGTCAGTGTTAACGGCGAAGGTCTTGAGGTCTTGCTTGCAGACATCTTGTATCATAGCTGTGGGTGGCGAGTTGGTCTCTTTCCGGAGGACAGTTCTGTGTACTGAATATCCTTTGGGATTTGTTCGTTGTCCATCCGACGGATGTGGCCCAGCCAGCGGAAATGTCACTGCTTCAGGAGAGAGTACATACTGGGTAGCTGTGCTCGCTCCAGGATTGATATGTACGTGATCCTGTCCTTCCAGGTGATGCCGAGTATTCGCCTCAGTCAGCGAAGGTGGAAGCTATTTAGCTTCCACTCTTGGTGTGAGCATGGTGTCCAGGTTTTGCTGCCATACAGGAGTGTGCTTGTTACACAGGCTTTGTACACCTGTATCTTTGTGTGGAATGTGAGCCTGTTCCATACCCTAGATGTCAGTTTTCCAGGCTGCTTTCCAATGCGGCTGCTGAGCTCGGCATCGAGTGACATGTTGTTGGTGATGGTGGAGGGGGCTTGTTTGGTACCCTGTTCCATTCATTTGGTTTTCTTCAGGCTGAAGTCCCGGCATGCTTGGGTGAACCGGTCCACAAGGGTTTGAAGTTGATCCTGGGTGTGTGCCGCTACTGCTGCGTCATCTGCAAACGGCATGGATGAGGACTACTACTGCTACTACTACTACTACTACTACTACTACTACTACTACTGCTACAATGTAAGTGATGAGTTGTACAGGCGTATTTTGCCATAGATGTGGCAGCAGGCTCTGAGAAACTTGTGACAGAATTGGAACAGCACTGATGACTGTCTGAATACAGCCTCCGCCTAGCACTCTACAGGGTGTGATTGACAGGTGATGGGTCTGCACGGAAAACAAACATAATCATGCTGTATGCTGTCTTTATTTCTTTCTCGTTCTTTTTCGCACATGTTCTTCTGTGTCCAAATGTCTGTTTCCATGTTCTCTCAGAGTCAGTGTCTGAAATCTCTTCGGGTAGAACCATGTCTCTCTCTCTCTACACAGTAACCTCGTCACATCATCCCCACCTCTCTCCCTGCATGCCGTCACACAGAAACTTGGGATCTGCAGGAGCCTTGGAGGGAGCAGCCCATTGCGGTGTGGGGAGCTGGGGGAGAGCATCTGTGATCGGCTCTGCGACTCATGGAAAGAGTTCAGCTCTGATCCACTTCCTGTAAGGAATCATTAGCAGCAGAAAACACAGCTGTGTCGCACAGGTTCGCAGCTCAAATGCGACCGTCACCCCCCAACCCCCCTTCCCTCTTCAGAGGAGGAGAGAGAAGAGATGCTCTAGCTCTCCTCCACACTGTCAAAACTTTTTTAGTTTTTTATGTTCATTTATTTCATTCCTTAACGAGTTGAGCCAAATGAGCACTGACAGTGCTTCTACTATCAGGGCCCCTCTTGTCACTGTCACCGTGACAACGCCCTCCAGAGGGCTGCGGCAACATGTCTAAAAGAGCATGTGAGGAAGTGCTGGGCTATGTTTAACTAGCAGGCCACCGTGGGTGAGAGCAGCTCTCCTCAAATCAGCACTCGCTGGATCCGGCTCACACGTTAAAAACGTTTCTCTGCATAGTTTTCATTTTTTCTCTAAAGTCTATTGTGAGTTTTGAGAGTCTTCGCGTAGGAGATGAAAGGCCTGTTGTCAAGCTGTCGGTTTTGGCGCTTGATACAAACGCCACGGTGATTTTTATTAAAACTTGAAGTGGTGACATGAGGGGCCATGTTGTGATGTCACAGTAGACAGCACATTTCTCTTAGTTTCCAGTGTCATCCATCCTGTTGTCTTGAAAAGCTGCCTGACCTGCTAATGCTTTCTCTGACAGAGGGGACAGGCTTGATGTGCATCACAACGACTCAGCCCCACCTCTTAAAGACACATTATTAACTCAGGCACAGCAGACACAATTTACACTGTAGATGTTGTAGTTTAGCAGGTTAAGCATTAAGTAAAACTATTTAAATTCTTGTCAATTGTTGCCCTATTCAAGGACTGGATCAAGTGTTGATCTATATCTTAGACAACTCTGAGGCCTGGCTGCTCATCTTTTGGAGCGTGGATCCCCACCACTGCTATAGATCAAAGTAGAGCATCAGAACCACTGTCCCAGAAAATCCCACTCAACTGTATGATAGAAGCAGAAGAACATGCTGTACAGATAGGGCCAGAAAAAAACATGTCCCTGGGTATATAACTGTGAGGATGTGTTATACTGTTGATCCTTGTGAGCCTCCGCAATGTCACTGTCACGTCCTGACCAGTAAGGGGTGATTTGTTATTGTAAGTTTGGTCAGGACGTGGCAGGGGGTGTTTGTTTTATGTGTTTCGTTTTTTTTTTGGTTAATGTTCTATGTTAGTCTATTTCTATGTCTGTGTTTAGTTATTCTATTTCTATGTTTAGTTTATTGGGTTGACCTTCAATTGGAGGCAGCTGTTCCTCGTTGCCTCTAATTGAAGGTCCTATTTAGTAGGGGTGTTTTTTCATGGGTTTTTGTAGGTAGTTGTTCCTTGTGTAGTTGTGTTCCTTACAGGACTGTTTCTCGTCGTTGTTTTTTGTATTAAGTGTTTTGTTTTGTTTTCTTGTCATTAAATAAAGAAGATGAGCATACACATTCCCGCTGCGCCTTGGTCCCATCAGTACGACGAACGTGACAGTCACGTTGAGAAGACGCTAGCTAAGAAATGTGCTTTGATTATGCTGACGTAATTGTCAGTCATCTCTTATTACAGTAACAAGGAACGGGGAGTTTTTCCTGGTAATGTCAAGTGTTCAGGAAAAACACCTGGCCCTACATTATGTAGAGGCTTATGATAGGCTGTGCTTATGTTTCCCTGCACTCGACAAGGATGGCTCCCGGTAAAATTAATCAATTTTGCAAACACAAATTGCATTGAACTTTTCAAACCCCAGCCAAACTACGACTGTGAAACACTAATGAATAATTTATCTCAATTAAATAATTTGTTTCTCATAAGTCAGCAGTCAATGTTTTAATTTTGGGTGAGCATTTTCCAAGTGTCTTCCTGGGTTTCTGCTGAAATTAAGCATTTTTCTTTATTATCTGAGTTCTTAATTTAATGTCCTCCTTTTTTGCTTTGTTGAAATTCAAGGTTGCGCGAACCCGTCTGAGGGTCCCCGATGTAAACAATGAGTTTTAAAGAGGGCTAGCATTGAACCATGGAATGCTACATTCTTAGCTCTAGACTCCAAATCCCACTGCGCTCTAAGCTTTAGTTCCTCCACTTAGCTGTTTCGCTCCCTATTCCTTTTTTATCAACTTTTCATAAACCTAAACTGAGGCCTCTTGAGCAGTAATTTGAAAAGACAGGGGATAACTGTCACACATGAAATAGTTGTTATAATAATACATTTGCCAATTCCCTCCCGTCTACATTACAAGTTGCCAAATAGATCGGCAGGGGACAAAAGAAATGGATGTGCCTAACAGAGGATCTGAATAGCAAACTTCAAGAGGCTTTGAAGTCCTTGTTCTTAATAACATTTATCAGTCTCCACTACGCCCATGGGTCATTCACCAGGCTGTGTAAAGAAGAATACCGTGAGAAAAATGTAAAGCTATAAGGGAAGGGGATTCAGTAATTGAAAGGGATTTCAGTGTCTTTGGATTTTTTACTGAACTACAGTCAATTATGAAACAAGAAACTATACCTTTGGGGAGAGCCGAGTTTCTGTACATACTCCACACCAAAATGTAACCAACCCATGCTAATATACAGTAAGTGTCTATATTAGTGTTTTCTGTGCTTGTTTGTGCTTTATTAATCTACGTAGTTCTGAATTGCCCACTACAAAAGATATGATTACAGTAAAATAGTAGGAAAATGGAAGGGAATGTATGTTTTGCTATGAATCATGACACACCTTTGATGAAAGATAGTCTTTTTTTCTTTATTAGTAGGGTTTTTACAACCCCATTTGTCAGTGTTCAGCAACAATGTTTTTTTAATTACACTTTAGATGTACCAACTTAAACCACACGGACACAGGGGTTGGGGATTGCTACACTGTTATAGTTAATTAAAATACCAGTTGTATGCGTCTGTGTGTATGCACTGTATGGGTCTGTGTGTGCCATTGTTTGTAGTGCGCACTCTCCCCTTTTCTCTTCCAACTCTAAAGTTTCCAATTCGTCTGTGAGAATCCATGCTTAAGTATAGCTAACACTTATGCGATGAATTGCTGGACCAAACATTTATAGAGAAAATGAACTCTTCCCCTGAATAGAGGCTCCTGCTAATGCCTTTATGTCTCCACTTATCTGCAAAGTTCCTCCATGGATTACCCCTAATCCCCTACCAGCTCAACCACAATGGTTCCATTAAATAACACGGCATATTGTAGCAAAAATGTGTTTGTCACATAATAAAACTGCTGAAGATACGCCAAGAGAGCAATGAGGAATACCCAAAGTGATGGAAGTACATTTAGCTTAGCCTAATAACACACTGGCTGGTCTTGTAGTGGAGCCAGCAGCTTATTAGAAGAGAAAGGGCTTTTTATTTCTGTTCATTCTCTAACGCCTTAATAAAGATGAATCAAGATTAACTGGACAAAAGGGGAAATTGGGTATTTGCTGAAAATACACAGTGTTAAAAAATGATACGAATAAGAAAATGTGCTGTGCATGTAGTATTTGTAAAAGCTCAGAGGCTGACATTAAGGAGGAAAGGAGTACCATGAAAGAAAAGATGTAAGCCCCCCCACAATTTTTTTATAGTGATACTGTCATGTCCTGACCCTTGTAAGAGGTCATTTTCTATAGTAGATTGTTCAGGGCGTGACAGGGGGTGTTTTGGGTGGTTTTTCTATGTTGTCTATTTCTATGTTTAGTTCTAGTTTATCTATTTCTATGTTGGAGTTGTTTGAGTTGATCTCCAATTGGAGGCAGCTGATCCTCGTTACCTCTAATTGGAGATCATATTTAAGTTGATGTTTGTCCCACCTGTTTTTGTGGGTGATATTTTTTGAGTAGTGTGTTTTCTCTCTGCGTCACGGTTTGTTGTTTTTGTTAGTTCAAATATTTAGTGTATTGCATTACGTTTCACGAATAAATAAAGATGTGGAACTACAAACACGTTGCATTTTGCTCCGATCCTTCAAACAGCTGTGACAGATACAGCCTACTTGTGCAGAAGGAAGGAAAGTGGTAAATACATAGTCTATTGATATACAGTAAATAAATGCATACACAACCAGGTTAACAATCAGGTGATTTGTTTCTGTTCACCATATCAGGATTGTGTGCTGCTGGAATGTTCCTCTTAATGAGCTCAAATTGTATTTATCATCAGTTTTCTCATATTCTGAGACCAGTCCGTTTGCTTTGATTTATAGAGTAATTAATGTTTCCATATGCCACTTAACACATACATAAATAGTGGCGCTTCGGCTCGTCTGTCGCGCTGTTATTTCCACGCTACCAAATCACATAAGAATCAAATCAATATATTTAAATGTGCACTTCATATCATTATGCCAGCAATTAATTCATAGCAGAAAACAAAGGCGAGCAGTATTATTCATATAGTAATGTTGATGCTGTGGTGTGGAATCACAGTGTAAAGTAACTCTCAGACACCAGCCCTCTTTCTCTCAGCACTTTGAGAGCATATGTTATCCAAGAGCTGAATTGGTAATTAAGGATAGTGGGGCTTTTTGAAGGCACTGTTTGACTCATATTTTGTTGTTTTAGACATTTATGCAGCACTTGCAAAAAGGAAATAAAACTGTCGCCTTGTGAGTGCTTGCCAATGGAGGATGAGGGGAGGGTATGGTAATATCAGCACCATCCCTCCCAACTACCCAGCCAAGCTCTAATAACCGAAGAGGCAGACTGTTTATACTTGTTTTTCCTTTTAAGATCAGTGTTATAGCAGTTGTATGACCTGTTCATCGTTTATCACTTTACATACTGTGTATGATAATACTTAATAATCGTTACATGATCGCACAGCGGGAAATGGGTCCGTGAATGGTGAGGAGGTAGAAGTATAGATGTAGGTGTGGAGCGGTGGTGATGGTTGTTGTGATGGATGTGGTGACTGTTGGAGCAACAGTTACTGCAGCTCCAGAGAGCCTCCGGCCCATCCTCTCACAATCTCCACAGTCACCAGAATTCTGATGGCGTTCCCGTGCACCATGATTCACACCCTCAGTAGAATTCAGGTTCACCACCATTATCCAGTCTGTTCTAGATTCTGTGTTTACTATGGCTAGTTAAATTCTGTTTTAGTGTGACAGGGAGATTAAGCATGGTAACAAGTTCAAAGCCATCACCATAGCGAGGTTGAGTGCAGTGGATGGACTTCCCAGTGTCTGTCTATCTAGCAGTCTTTTTTCTTCTTCTCCTCCCTTTATCTATTGATTTGGACTCGGGGAGGATTTGGGATAATCATCTCGCCACATTGCTCCTGTTTGAGATGGATATGTGCAATTAGGACCTGCTGAGTTTTCAGAGCAGACGTACACGCAGGCATGCACACACACACAGATAGTCCCCATAGCAAACAAACAGCAGAATATCAATTAGCATGGCTTAGACTATCTGCAATCACAAGAGAGAGATGGGTGTTAATGAGTCTCTCTCTCTGCATCAGTACGGGGTTAAGATTAGATTTTAGACCACTTTATTCTCCTTCTCTTGGTGGGGGAGATGGCCTCAGCTCTGATTCAGCTCTGACTCAGCTCCTTCATCTTTCAAGGTTGTAGTAATTAATTGAGTGAGAGTCTCCTTCTGCAGGCCTACAGTACCTTTCCCTGTCTCTGTCCCCCATACTGATGTCAGAGGAGAGAAGATCCTACTGTTGTGCATCTCAGATGCTTCAAATTCTCCCAAAAGAAAGAGAGGAGATGGAGAGAGAAGAAATGGAGCGAGAGAAGAAAAAAATGGAAAGAGAAGAGATTGAGAGAGAAGAGATTGAGAGAGAGGAAATGGAGAGAGTAGATGGAGAGAGAGGAAATGGATGGAGAGAGAGGAGATAGAGAGAGGAAATGGATGGAGAGAGAAGAGATGGAGAGAGAGGAGATGGCGAGAGAGAGAGGAAATGGAGAGAGAGTAGATGGAGAGAGAGGAAATGGATGGAGAGAGAAGAGATGGAGAGAGAGGAGATGGCGAGAGAGAGAGGAAATGGAGAGAGATTAAATGGATGGAGAGTAGATGGAGAGAGAGGAGATGGAAAAAGAGGAAGTGGATGGAGAGAGAGGAAATTGATAGAGAGAGAGGAAATGGATGAAGAGAGAGGAGATGGAAAGAGGGGAGAGAGAGAGGAGATAGTAATAGAAAATAGTAATTCCACTCTATTTCTGGACTGTAAATGAGATGAGAATCCTCTGGAGTTAAGTTGTCCTTGTAGGAAGTGCTACCTTAGATGTATTTTACTAGGCAAGTCAGTTAAGAACAAATTCTTATTTTCAATGACGGCCTAGGAACAGTGGGTTAACTGCCTTGTTCAGGGGTAGAACGACAGATTTTTATCTTGTCAGCTCGGGGATTTGATCTTGCAACCTTCCGGTTACTAGTCCGGTTAACACTCGAACCACTAGGCTACCTGCCACCCCCAAGATGTGCTCCTCCTTGTCATTTCTTTGAACATGACATATTTATAGTCTAATGATCTGCTCCTTTGGATAGATTTTTTTTAGGCAGTAGCATGGGGAGGTTTACAGGGCTGCTGTTGCTGGTAAAAGTAAAAAATATCAACATCATCAACACTTGAACCATGTGTTGTCATCGTTTACTGTAGTTAGACAAGACAATTGACGACTGCCAAAAACAGACTTCTGCAATACTGCTATTTGAAAAACATTTGGGGATTATATGACTTATACGAATCTCACTGTGGACCCAACATGTAGTGGTGATCCACCTCAACCCCTCCCTACCACCACCCTCTAGCCTTTTCTCTTTATTTCTATCCATCTTTCTCCTCCCCCCTGACCTTTCCTGGCTCAGTGAAAAGAGACAGCAGGTACCAGGTTCCCTCTGAAGCTGGTAAACTAGGGAGACTGTGTCAGTGATGGGGGATGGACAGATGCATGCTGATAGTCTCTGTAGGCCCATGCTGTGTGGCATACTCAGGGCTTTGTCTTTGGCAAGGTAGGAGAGGGGTGGTGAGGGGTATTAGGAATACTCTGCAGGGTCTCTCTCTCGTCATGTCTTGATATTGTTCTTTCACCTCCCTTCTAACCATTTTACACCCCCCCCCACACACTTACCCTTGAGCCAAATCCCTTTCCCTGTCAGAATGAGAGAGAGAGAGAGAGACCTTCCAGTGGCAATAGTGAGAATGCATTGGGCCTCAGCCTAAAGACTGTCTCTCACAGGAGTCTAATTTAGCAACTGGTGGAGAGCTACTGCTTATTCATGACTCTGAAGATTTTTTCATAGACTGCGAGCAAACACAGCCCTCAGCTGCATCAAAGCACCTGCCAAAACCATTAACCACCAAACCAAACAAAACCAAGCAGTGAGTCCTTCCCCCTACTGTACTATGTGTGGCAGACTGGGGGTACTGTGTTCCCTCACAGATATTCCAAGGGTTCCTGTCAGTTTAAAAAATGTGGCAGTATGGCACGCGACCTTCACTTTGCCCCCTGAGTCTCTCCTGGAGTGCTGCCATCCAATCCAACAGGAACTGGGAGCGCTCTCTCTGTGACAGTAGAGCGCCCTGTCAGTGGACCTAATCTCTGTCTATCGCCTCTTCGCCCGCCCCCTCACCCCTTCTCTCCGTCTGTTCCGGATGTTCTCTGGCTTACGGAGGGCGTCGGACGGCGTCGCACAGGGAGGATCGGAACAATCACTGTTCATCACCTCCTCCTCACCTCACTGCCCTGCCAAGAGCAGCACTCTCAGACACAGCCCCGAAACTTGGCACTTTATCCTTTGGAGTTCCCCAAAGTGTTAGCATTGTAAAAATGAAGAAACAAAACTCTCAGCTGAAATAACACCAAACCCCCAAACTGTTTGTATACAAAACCTGGGTCCCTAAGACTCTCAGCCCATTTACACTAAAGCTTCAAACTGTTCGCATGACATCAGCCAGGCCCCTAAGTCTCAGAGTATCGACTCAAAGGACCCAAACATTTAGCATACAGATAATAAGGACACAGACTCTCAGCATATTGGCCCCAAATTGTCAGCATGTCAACAGCTGGGCCCTGAGCCCTCTCAACCCAATGAGATTGATTATCAGACTGACAGCATATCAATAGTCCAATAGAGCCCTGTACTGTTAGCCTAGCAGCATTCTGATTCACATCCCCTAATTGTTAGCTTATCGACATTGCTTTTCAAAAACCTTCCCGCCTGTATCGTCTTGTCCATCCACCTCTTCAATGTCTTACTTAGAAAATAGACATCCCTATCAGGACTACATGAAGGATGACTCATAACCCAGCAAACAGACTTTAACAAAGATAAAGCATGAAAAAGAGAAGGTGTCAGATATATCACACGAATATGGGGATTTTGTCAGAGCATTGTACAAACTGAGAGAACATAGTAAAAAAAAAATGCAATAAAGGTCTAGCAACATACACCACCTATCTTATCTACTTTAATGCAATCAGGCCTGTGATACCGTTTATGTTCCAAGAATGTTTCGTAGCCACTACGGAAACATCAAGGGAACATTCTGAGACACAGAAAGATATGTTGGGAACAAGCTGTGGGATCCATGTGACAGCTGCTGTTGGTGCTGTCAAGAGAATTAGCAATGTAATTCATAGCACAAGACGTTCCAGCCTCATGCAAAATATGTATCTCATTAAGGAGGCTCAGATACCACATTGACCTTACTACTCTTCTAAGGAGATGCTAGCACTTCAGTATATACTGTAACTCAGAGAGAAGTCACTGTAGATGTAAGCCCCGCGTGCAGGTGTCTCCTCATCCACATCCTCATCTGGCACTCCAAACAGTCATGCTCCTACTGGGGCATGGGATTTAGGAGAAGGAAGTAATGGGTGGATGGGTGAATGAGAGGATGGAGGGGTAGAAACGAAGGAGACACTTGAGTGCTTGGCACACACTTCACAATCTGCCCCATATCAGTAATTAATTATGATGAGCAAGCGGCATGATTTGATCAGCTGTGACAAACCTCTGTCTGGGAATTAGCCAGGTTTTATCAGCCTCCATTAACGCGTTGTCAGGAGCTTCTAATGGGCCGCTAAATATATTATTCATCCATGTTTGGATAAGCAGTGAGGGCTGCTTCTGGGGTCTGTGGCTGCGGTGTGCTGGATCTGATCTGATCGTCCCACCAGATATCTGTCATGGCCCAAGGAGGGAAGATTCCCCCAAAACATTTGCTAAGATTCCCATGAAGTTGTAGTTTGCGTTTAATCTAACGTTAGGACGATAACATCCCAAAAAACATTAAAAGAATGTTTTTGATAACAAAATCTTTTTTTTCTTCAAAAAATGTTTTAAATGAAATATCTTTGGAAAGTTCTAACATTCATTAAAATGTTGTGCACAACATCTGTAAAGACCAACACAGAACATCCCCCAAACGTTCACATTAGGTTTCCAGTTAATGTAATAACAAAATGTACCAGCAATGATTTTCCAGCAAACCATGTTTCCCCAGAACAATTGTTGCGGCAAATGTTCTCATAACACAAAATCTGTCCAGTTTCTGCTGATGATTATACAATATTTGTAGAAAACATTTGCCTGATGTTGCAAGAACATTCCCAGAACACATTTAGTCTGTTCTTTAAAGGTTCCCAGAAAATGTCATTAGGTTGTGAGAACATTCTGGTGGGAACATTTTGGGGACATCACAAAAGATATGTTCCCAAAACACCAAACTGTCGAGTTGTGAGGATGATTCTACAACGTCAATTTTAGGGTGCAAGAAACATTCACTTGATGTTACAAGAACGTTCCCAGAACACATTTTGTCTGTTCTTTATAGGTTCCCATAATGCTTATTTAGGTTGTGGGAGCATTGTGGGGTAATGACAAGAGATAGGTTCCCAAAACACTAAACTGTCCAGTTGTGCTGATGTTCCGATAATGTTTATTTTAGGTTGCAAAAAACATTCCTTTGATGTTGCAATAAAGGTGACAGCCTTTCTGAGTTCTTAAAAGTTTCACAGAACATTTAATTACGTTGTGGGAACAGTGTGGATACATTACAAGAGATATGTTCCCAAAACACAAAATATGCTCACTTGTAATGACGTTCATACAATGTTTAAGTTAGGTTATACAGGACATTCCCATAATGTTGCAAGAATATTCCTACCAGCATAGTCTAGCTGGTTATGCTGGCAGACCAGACTTTGTTGTGTTTTCGTTGGTTACCAGCCTTTGTTGTGTTTTTGCTGATGATCAGCATTCGCTGTGTTTTTGCTAGTGACCAGCCTTCGCTGTGTTTTTCCTGGTAATCAGCCTTCGCTGTGTTTTGGACACTGGTGACTAGCATAAGCTAAAGAAAAACCAGCATCAAGTCACATTATGCTGACTTGCAAAGTGACGTTTAATTCCTATTGGAATCGAGCCAAAGTGGATTCCCACAATCTGCATTCAGTATGACTGCCAGGGTTAGAAGGATGAAATAATGAAATTACCTAAATCATCTAAACTGGAACAACCATTTCAGTAACGGTGCAATAAGTCTAACAAACCGATTGGATTAGTTTAAAAAAATGTGTTATTTATCGTTGGGTACCATAAGATACATTCATTGGTAATCAATCAATATACATGTAAAAACACAGATATTGATAGAAATAGTTTTGTGTTTATTTGATGTGTTTTTTATTTTTAAGAAATTGTTTTATCATTTGTGAGGCATAACTTTTAATTCATTATTGGAGTCTTCCATGTTTATGCATTAATATGCACTGAAAGGTATTGGTACCACTAGGTGGAGCCAGCAGATCTGTTGGTTGTTGGCCTTTACACTGTTGATCATGACCTCACTTCCTCATTCTTATGAAACCAAGATCAATTATATAAATGATGGGCAGAAAGACGAATTCAACTTCATCTTTCATCGAATCAGATGGCTTATTCATCACATAACCATTTGATGTTGTCAATTATTTTAATGATTACATTGGCAAAGTGGGCAAATTTAGGGAAGATATACCAGCAACGAACAGTGAGCCATCATACTCACGCATAAAGAAACGAATAATGAAAGAAATGTTTGAATTTTGTAAAGTTAGATGGAGAGAGGTGGAAAAAAATATTGTTATCTATCAACAACGACAAACCTCCTGGCATTGACAACTTAGATAGAAAGCTACTGAGGATGGTAGCTGACTCTATAGCCACTCCTATCTGTTATATCTTTAATCTGAGCCTAGAGGAAAGTCTTTGTCCTCAGGCCTGGAGGGAAGCCAAAGTAATTCCGCTACCCAAGAGTGGTAAATCGGACTTTACTGATTCTAACAGCAGACCGATCAGCTTGCTGCAAGCTCTTAGCAAACTGTTGGAAAAAATTGTGTTTGACCAAATACAATGCTATTTCTCTGTAAACAAATTAACAACAGACTTTCAGCGTGCTTATAGAGAAGGGCACTCAACATCTACTGCACTGACACAAATGACTGATGATTGGTTGAAATAAATTGATAATAAGAAGATAGTGGGACTGTTAGATTCATCTTTTATATTATTGACCATAACCTGTTGTTGAGAAAACGTATGTGTTATAGCTTTTCAACCTCTGCCATATTGTGGATTCAGAGCTATCTATCTAATAGAACTAAAAGGGTTTTCTTTAATGGAAGCTTCTCTAATGTCAAGCATGTAAAGTGTGGTGTACCGCAGGGCAGCTCTCTAAGCCCTGTACTCTTGTCTATTTTGACCAATGACCTGCCACCGGCATTAAACAAAGCATGTGTGTCCATGTATGCTGATGATTCAACCATATACGCATCAGAAACCACAGATAATGAAGTCACTGAAACCCTTAATAAAGAGTTGCAGTCTGTTTTGGAATGGGTGACCAGTAATAAACTGGTCCAGAACATCTCTCAAACTAAGGTGCATTGTATTTGGTACAAATCATTCTAAGTTCTAGACCTCAGCTGAGTCTGGTAATGAATGGTGTTGCTGTTGAACAAGTTGAGAACACTCAATTATTTGGTGTTACCTTAGATGGTAAACTGTCATGGTCAAAACATATAGATTCAATGGTTGTAAAGATGGGGAGAGGTCTCTCCATAATAAAGAGGTGCTCTGCTTTTTTGACACCACACTCCAAAAAGCAAGTCCTGCAGGCTCTAGTTTTGTCTTATATTGATTATTGTCCAGTCGTGTGGTCGAGTGCTGCAAGGAAAGACCTAGATAAGCTGCAGCTGGCCCAGAACAGAGTGGCACGTCTTGCTCTTCATTGTAATCAGGGAGCTGATATAAATACTATGCATGACAGTCTCTCTTGGCTAACAGTTGAGAGACTGACTGCATAACTTCTGCTTTTTATAAGAAAGATTCATGTGTTGAAAATCCCAAATTGTTTGCATATTCAACTCTGACACACACCTCACCAGACATGCCACCAGGGGTCTTTTCACAGTCCTCAAATCCAGAACAAATTGAAGAAGGGGCACAGTATTATATAGATCCATTATTGCATGGAACTCCTTTCCATCTCATATTGTTGAAATGAACAGCAAAACTGGCTTAAAAAAAACAGATAAAGCAACACCTAACGGCACAATGCCTCTCCTGTATTTAACCTAGATAGTTTATGTGTGTGTATTGATATGTAGGCTACATGTGCCTTTCTTTATGTAGTTCTTGTCTATTAATGTTCTGTATTATGTCATGTTTCATGTTTGGTGTGGACCCCAGGAAGAGTAGCTGCTCCTTCTGCAATAGCTAATGAGGATCCCAATAAAAAGCCAAAATACCTGTTGAGAGAACTTTATCTGAAACCACCCAACTTTCTCTTGTCTCATAATTTCTCATGTTTTACAGGCTTGTAATGTATGACTATACAAAATATACACTGTATGGCCAAAAGTATGTGGACACCCCTATAAATTTGTGGATTTGGCTATTTCAACCATACCCGTTGCTAACAGGTGTATAAAAATTGAGCACACAGCCATACAATCTCCATAGACAAACATTGGCAGTAGAATGGCCCGTACTGAAGAGCTCAGTGACTTTCACTGTGGCACCATCACAGGATTCCACATTTCCAACAAGTCAGTTCGTAAAATTTCTGCCCTGCTAGAGCTGCCCCGGTCAACTGTAAGTGCTGTTATTGTGAAGTGGAAACGTCTAGGAGCAACAAAGGGTCAGCCACAAAGTGGTAGGCCATACAAGGTCACAGAACGGTACCACCGAGTGCTGAAGCGTGTAACGTGTAAAAATCGTCTGTCCTCAGTAGCAACACTCACTACCGAGTTCCAAACTGCCTCTGGAAGCAACATCAGCACAAGAACTGTTCGTCGGGAGCTTCATGAAATGGATCCCATGGCTGAGCAGCTGCACACAAGCCTAATATCACCATGCGCAATGCCGAGTGGTGTAAAGCTCACCGCCATTGGACTCTGGAGCAGTGGAAACGCATTCTCTGGCGTGATGAATCATGCTTCAACATCTGGCAGTCCGACGGACGAATCTGGGTTTGGCGGATGCCAAGAGAATGCTACATGGTCAAATGCATAGTGCCAACTGTAATGTTTGGTGGAGGAGAAATACTTTTCTGGGGCTGTTTTTCATGGTTTGGGCTAGGCCCCTTAGTTCTAGTGAAGGGAAAACTTAATGCAACAGCAGACAAATGACATTCTAGACGATTCTGTGCTTCCATCTTTGTGGAAACAGTTTGTGGAAGGCCCTTTCCTGCTTCAGCACTACAATGCCCCTGTGCACAAAGCGAGGTCCATACAAAAATGGCTTGTCAAGATCGGTGTGGAAGAATATATTAATTCCCATGATTTTGGAATGAGATGTTCGACGAGGTGTCCACATTCTTTTGGTCATGTAGTGTACATATCCCAACCAAAAGTCATGGATTATAGGCAACATCCGCTCTGAGCTAAAGGCTAGAGCTGCAGTTTTGCTAACTATATCGGTTCTGTTAAGGTGCATATTTGTTTTTTGTTTTGTCGAAGCTAGAACATTTTATGTCTCCTCACTATAAGTAATAAAGCTAAACTAGGTGGAAAACTGGTGTCACAGCTTAAAATGGAAGTTATAAATATATATTTTTAAGCTCCGGATGACAGATCTATATATTTATATATTGCACTATTGAATACTTGTAATGTTTTAGTAATTTATATTTTTGGTTAACGGTTAGGTTAACCTGTTGACAGGTGTTGGACAAATATACACACAATTTGATGATTTTAAATGCTAGTCCAGCACTATGTGCAAGTGAATAGCCTTAATTTTGGTACAAATGCTAATTCACTGAATAGCAATACCTAGATGTACTGTTAAAGAGACTGAACATAGGATATGAAAGTACAGACATTTTTCTCTTGTCTCATAATTTATCCTGTTTTACAGGAAACGTTATCTATTTTCCTGCCCTGTAACAAACAAGTCATTGAACCTTCATACATTTTGTTATTATAGGAAATTAGCTTTAAAACGGCTAAGTTTTCTCTCTCCCCCATGGCAAGAAGAAAATGTATACAAAAAACAAACATTTATTTTGTTTTATGAGGGAATTTCCAGACAATACAGTGTTGCGAGTGGTTTGTATCCAAGGCACACGTGATCTACTGGCGCGCTGCACTTTTATGTGGATCTGGTAAACAATTGGATAGGTCTTTGTCATTCAACAGCATCACCTTCAGTCTATCCTGATGGTATTTGAGTCACAAATACAAAGCCAGCACTGCCCAGTCCCCACCGAAATGCTTGGACCCCAACATAGCTAGTTGCTGCTCAGCGCGTGGACTTGTTTTGGTGGAAGATGCATTCGAGCAAGCAAGGGATGACCTTATTGCTGCTGGACATTACTTGTAATTAGATATTGGATATTTGTATTGATTATTTGTGTTATTGTTATAGCTAGAATGTGTAGTTACTGCTATAATGTTAGTTACATAGTGTGTTCAGGTTACATAGAACGCCATTGTAGCCTTTGTAGAATCTTAGCCAAACAAAAGGGAAGGCGCTGAAACATAAGGCACATTTTAATGCGAACAAAATTCCTCAGATTTAAGTATAGAGTATGGAATCCTGTTTGCTCTGTTTATCCCATTTCTTTCTGTCACGGAAAATGTGATTCATCACCGGAGAAACTTGAATCAGGCTTGCTAGTCTACCAAGAGACTCAATTAGCGATTACATTACTTCCTGTCATTTGCGCGTGCGCAAGGAAGATTCAGGCAGAAGTCAATGAAAAATGTTAACGTTCTAAGCTACAGGAAGTAATCGCATTTTGAGTCTATTCCATGTACAGTTTCATAGGTGATATACACTCAGTGGGCAGTTTATTGGGTACACCCATCTAGTATTGGGTCAGACCCCCTTTGCCTCCAGAGCATCCTGAATTGTTCGTTTCTACAAGGTATTTGTCTCAAGGGACCTAACGTGTGCCAGGAAAACATTCCCCACATCATTACACCACTTCCAAGCCCGTACTGTTGACAACAGGCGTTATGGGGCAATGGACTCATGCTGCTTAAGCCAAATCCTGACTCTGCCATCAGCAATACGCAACAGGGACCGACATTCCTCGAACCCGGCAATGTTTTTCCACTCCTCAATGTTGGTGATTGAGTGCCCACTAGAGCCAGCTTTTTCTTGTTTTTAGCTGATCGAAGTGGAACCAGTTATGGTCCTCTGCAGTAATAGCCATTCTGCACACCACTGTTGGACTGCGCCGTTATTTGTCTCTTTGTGACCCGCCTGTTAGCTTGAACGATTCTTGCCATTCTCCTTCAACCTCTCTCATCAACCAGCTGTTTTCGCCCACAGGACTGGCGCTGACTGGATGTTTTTTGTTTGTTGCACAATTGTCAGTAAACCCTAGACACGTTGTGTGTGAAAAGCCGAGGAGGCCAGCCATTTCTGAGATACTGGAACCGGCACATGCTTAAGTCACTCGTTTTGCCCATTCTAACATTCAATCGTACAGTAAATGATTGCCTCAATGGCTGTCTGCCTGCTTTATATAGCTAGCTATGGCCACTTAACTCTCTGTAGGAGAAAACCATGTTTGTGAAAGGGGTGGTGTACATAATAAACTGAGTATAACTAACAAAGTAAATCACTAAAGAGCATGTTTATGAAGTTAGACATTAGCCTGTTCAACATGGATTCTTCAATAGCTTAACCAGTTTGATGTGTCTTTTATGGGAAATGTTGAAGTTCTACTAAGCTAGATCATTTAGAAGTTTTTGGTGGGACTAAGTTTGTTCTGAAGTGTCTGTCCTATATCTGAGAGATATAAAAAAGCTAATGTATTTATCCCCTTATTTTTGGCACTGAACAGTTTCCGTATATACTGCCATGAATTTTTGTAACTGATACCGCGGGACGTTCAGACGAGTCTTGTGGGCATTTAGGTAGTCTCATTTATTCATCTTTCTAACCCTGGCAGTCATTCTGAATGCAGATTTTGCATGAATAAATGTTCAAATTTGTGGATATGCCGAGTTAGGCTGGATTCCATAGGAATTAATCCTCACTTTGCAAGCCATCGTGATGTGACTTGATGCTGGTCTTGCAGGTGACCAGCATATGTTGGTATGCTGGTGACCAGCATATTTGTCCAAAACACAGGAAAGTCTGGTCACCAGCGGAAACACAACAAAGACTGGTCACCAGCCTATGCTGGGTTTTTTTGCAGGACACTACAAGGTGATCAACCCATAGCATTTTAATCATAGGACATCTTAACATCATTTAATCATATAAGCACATCCATATTTTTTTACCCTTTAGATGTTGACAATATGCACATGTCGGGTTTGAAAGTGCAGTGTTCAGTTTACAAGCCAGGTCGTTTATCCTCTGCGCTACCTGGGAAGCACTCTTACAACTTATGTTTTCAGTATATAGTCATGGTAGTATGGTCAATCAGGAATTCCATGCTTTCGTTTCAACCTTCTTAGACATAACAAACCCGGGGATATACTGGTACAGTGCTTTCGGAAAGTACTCACACCTTTTGACATTTTCTACATATGTTTCTGTTTGTACGATTAAATGCTGTCCAAATGTCCTATGAATGTTATAATGTGCAGATTGTCAAAATATGAAGCGTAAATAAATGCAATGGGTCTCTATATCACCTTCAACTGTGAATTTCCATTACATTTGGAGAGAATTATAATGGGGATGTATTTCAATCTGACTTCTTATGCTTTAACTTCTACAGGATCGGGACGGTTGAGCTAACGTATGCTAATGTGATTAGAGTGAGTTTGTAAGTAACAAGAACATTTCCCAGGACATAGACATATCTGATATTGGCAGAAAGCTTAAAATTCTTGTTAATCTAACTGCACTGTCCAATTTACAGTAGCTATTACAGTGAAAGAATACCATGCTATTGTTTGAGGAGAGTGCACAGTTATGAACTGCCCAAATTAGGCACATTTGGGCAGTCTTGATACCATTTTTCCCCAGAAATGCAATGGTTCATTGGATCAGTCTAAAACTTTGCACATACACTAAATTTGCCTGTGCTGGAATAATACATTATGGCCTTTCTCTTGCATTTCAAAGATGATGGTACAAAAACACACGTTTTTTTCTTTGTATCGTCTTTTACCAGATCTAATGTGTTATATTCTTCTACATTAATTAAACATTTCCACAAACTTCAAAGTGTTTATTTTCAAATGGTATCAATAATATGCATATTCTTGCTTCAGGTCCTGAGCTACAGGTAGATAGATTTGGGTATGTCATTTTAGGCGAAAATGGAAAAAAAGGGTCTGATCCTTATTAAGGAGCTACAAATTTGCATGTTAAGAATGTTGTGGTAATATTAGGACCTCCAAAACAAGGTCAAATATATATTGCGTGAAAATCAATGGAATAACATGTTAAACCTAAATCAAATATGATATAAAAACGGACTTATTTGGAAATTGTGGGAATGTTCTGTGCAACCTATGTGAATATCACAAGAATATTCTTGCAACATCCCAGACAACTATCATCATTTAATTAAATGTTCTGGGAACCTTTAAAGAACATAGCCCATGTGTTCTGTCAACAGTCTTACAACATTATAGGAATGTCCTGTGCAACCTAACTTAAATATTGTATGAGTGTCATCTGGTAACCAAGATGGCGTAGCACTGGTTTGTCGTCCTCTCGTTTTCTTTTTGTATTTTTCGTCTTTTTTGTATATTTTTCAATCTCTTTTTCCATTTTTAAATTAAATATACCTTCCGATAACCCACCTTACTCAATGTGACACGGATCCGCAATTTCTTTTAGACCTTATAGCCATAACCTTCATCAGGAGCTAGCCAGCTAATTAGCTACTAGCTATTTAGTCATTGTTAGCCACTGCTAGCGGCCTTTACCCTATGCACAGGCACCAGCCGTTTTTAGCCGTTTTTTAACCTGCCCGCCTCAGACTGTTTTTCTCTACTACAAAACCGGATTCCTGTCATAAATCCTGGACCATTGATCATCACAGTTAGCTAGCTGCCACTGAGTGACCCAGCCCCGAAGCTAGCCCTGAGACAGGCGCATCTCCCGGCTAGAAAACAAAATTACCACAACTACAATACCTCTTTCGCCATCTGGCGCCCCGCCGTACCACCACGACTGGTCTGCAGACGTAATTCCATCAGCTGTGCCTTCAACCGGCCTTTGCCGGACGTCGGAGCAGACGCTTCTACCTACCCCGGTCTGCTAACTTTAAACGCAGTGTCTCCCGCGTACTAGCGTAGCAACGACTACCCCGCGGCTTCCCTGTTCCATCTATTGCTGTACACTGGACCCTATGATCACTTGGCTACATAGCTGATGCCTGCTGGACTGTTCATTTATCACGGTACTCCACTTTGTTTACCTTTGTTTATCTGTCGGCCCTACCCCTGAACTCAGGCCCTGTGTGTATGACCCTCTCTGCCCATTTATTGCCATTTTACCTGTTGTTGTTGTCTTAGCTGATTAGCTGTTGTTGTCTTACCCGTTGTTGTCTTAGCTAGCTCTCCCAATCAACACCTGTGATTGCTTTATGCCTCGCTTTATGTCTCTTTCAAATGTTAATATTCCTTGTATACTGTTTTTAGGATAGTTATCATTGTTTTAGTTTACTGCGGAGCCCCTAGTCCCACTGTACATGTCTCAGATACCTCCATTGTCCCACCTCCCACACATGCGGTGACCTCACACTGTATAACCAGCGTGTCCAGAGATGCAACCTCTCTTATCATCACTCAGTGCCTGGGCTTACCTCCACTGTACCTGCACCCCACCATACCCCTGTCTGCACATTATGCCCTGAATCTATTCTACCACTCCCAGAAATCTGCTCCTTTTATTCTCTGTCCCCAACGCATTAGACGACCAGTTTTGCTAGCCTTTAGCCTTACCCTCATCCTACTCCTCCTCTGTTCCTCGGGTGATGTGGAGGCTAACCCAGGCCCAGCGTGTTCCCAGGCACTCTCATTTGTTGACTTCTGTAATCGAAAAAGCCTTGGTTTCATGCATGTTAACATCAGAAGCTTCCCCCCTAAGTTTGTTTTACTCACTGCTTTGGCACACTCCGCCAACCCTGATGTCCTTGCCGTGTCTGAATCCTGGCTTAGGAAGGCAACCAAAAATTCTGAGATTTCCATACCCAACTACAACATTTTCCGTCAAGATAGAACTGCCAAAGGGGGAGGAGTTGCAATCTACTGCAGAGATAGCTTGCAAAGTTCTGTCATACTTTCCAGGTCTATGCCCAAACAGTTCGAGCTTCTAATTTTAAAAATGAATCTCTCCAGAAATAAGTCTCTCACTGTTGCCACCTGTTATAGACCCCCCTCAGCTCCCAGCTGTGCCCTGGACACCATATGTGAATTGATTGTCCCCCATCTATACAGCATTTATTTGGGCCCCCTGGAGGTCAGGGCCCCTGGGCACTTGTCCTGTTTGCCCGGCGGTAATTCAACCATGGATTACGGCAAGTTTAGATAGCTAGCTGACTAACTTACAATCTAAAAAATATTAGCTGACACGGGGTAATTGAGTGAATGTCAGTGACTGACATAACAAGAGAAAAACTGCTGATGCGCAACCAACTTTCAAAATGGCTCCTTAGGATTGTACATTCGTGGCCAAAAGTTTTGAGAATGACACAAATATAAATTTTCACAAAGTCTGCTGTCTCAGTTTGTATGATGGCCATTTGCACATACTCCAGAATGTTATGAAGAGTGATCAGATGAATTTCAATTAATTGCAAAGTCCCTCTTTGCCAAGCAAATGAACTGAATCCCCAAAAAACATTACCCCTGCATTTCAGCCCTGCCACAAAAGGACCAGCTGACATCATGTCAGTGATTCTCTCGTTAACACAGGTGTGAGCGTTGACGAGGACAAGGCTGGAGATCACTCTGTCATGCTGATAGTTTGAATAACAGACTGGAAGCTTCAAAAGGAGAGTGGTGCTTGGAATCATTGTTCTTCCTCTGTCAATCATGGTTACCTGCAAGGAAACACATGCCGTCATCATTGCTTTGCACAAAAAGGGCTTCACAGGCAAGGATATTGCTGCCAGTAAGATTGCACCTAAATCAACCATTTATTGGATCATCAAGAACTTCAAGGAGAGCGGTTCAATTGTTGTGAAGAAGGCTTCAGGGCGCCCAAGGAAGTCCAGCAGGCGCCAGGACCGTCTCCTAAAGTTGATTCAGCTGCTGGGATTGGGGCACCACCAGTACAGAGCTTGCTCAGGAATGGCAGCAGGCAGGTGTGAGTGCATCTGCACGCATAGTGAGGCGAAGACTTTTGGAGGATGGCCTGGTGTCAAGAAGGGCAGCAAAGAAGCCACTTCTCTCCAGGAAAAACATCAGGGACAGACTGATATTCTGCAAAAGGTACAGGGATTGGACTGCTGAGGACTGGGGTAAAGTCATTTTCTCTGATGAATCCCCTTTCCGATTGTTTGGAGGATCCGGAAAAAAGCTTGTCCGGAGAAGACAAGGTGAGCGCTATCATCAGTCCTGTGCCATGCCAACAGTAAAGCATCCTGAGACCATTCATGTGTGGGATTGCTTCTCAGCCAAGAGAGTGGGCTCACAATTTTGCCTAAGAACACAGCCATGAATAAAGAATGGTACCAACACATTCTCCTAGAGCAACTTCTCCCAACCATCCAGGAACCGTTTGGTGACAAACAATGCCTTTTCCAGCATGATGGATCACCTTGCCATAAGGCAAAAGTGATAACTCAGTGGCTCGGAGAACAAAACATCGATATCTTGGGTCCATGGCCAGGAAACTCCCCAGAATTTAATCCCATTGAGAACTTCGGGTGGACAAACAAAAACCCACAAATTCTGACAAACTCCAAGCATTGATTATGCAAGAATGGGCTGCCATCAGTCAGGATGTGGCCCAGAAGTTAATTGACAGCATGCCAGGGCGGATTGCAGAGGTCTTGAAAAAGAAGGGTCAACACTGCAAATATTGACTCTTTGCATCAACTTCATGTAATTGTCAATAAAAGCCTTTGACACTTATGAAATGCTTATAATTATACTTCAGTATTCCATAGTAACATCTGACAAAAAGACACTGAAGCAGCAAACTTTGTGAAAATTAATATTTGTGCCATTCTCAAAACTTTTGGCCACGACTGTACTACTGTATCTCTCAACTGTAAATTGCAACCCCTACTGAGTACCTACATTTTTTTATAAAAAAATATATATATATATGTTTTGGTCAGGGGCCCCCTAGCAGCCAGGAGCCCTAAGTGACCACTTATGTCGCTCATGCCCAGGGCCCTGTTGTCAATTAAGTCATTTGTATCAATTTTAATACATCAACTTTGCAAACAAGCTAATGGTTATTCAAATGCCTCCCTAATACTCATTGGTTTGTTGTGTTTGGTACCCTGAGATTTATGTTGACAAATTAATTGTTGGAGTTCCGAAATTGATTCTGACTCATACAGTTAATAGAATGAGTATGATAAACTATGGGGAGATGTAGATTTCATTCGTATTTATCACAGTTGGATAATTAGCATTGCAAAGTAAATCAAATTAGTGCAATGTAAAAACACATTTTCAGGTCCATGAAGCCCAGATACTAAATTGCCTTTCTCCTGTTCCAGAGCTGGAAATCCTCCTAATGATTTGCCCACACAGCAGTGTTGTTGAGGATTACGTATCTTAGTGGGCGAGGAGGGGCGAGAGGAGAGACCGTGTTGGTTAAATATGGTGGGATTGGAATTGGAGGATGACAGACAGTTTTGAAATTTGGTTAATTTGATAGGAAACCAATTGGAACCCAAGAGCTTACAGCCAATTGATCTCTGACAACTTAAACACTATCTACAGCAAAATCATCCGTATCGAAAGACTATGCTATGGATTCCCCATCCCCTTCTTTTTCTCACACCCAGACAAACAACCAACCACATAGGCATGCATGTGCGCACACACACACACACACACACACACAAACAAACACACACAGTGGAGTGCATGGTCTTTCTGAACAACACAATCTCACACTGAACTATTTCAGCAGATTTCGTGCTTTTTTTGTGCGTTTTGAGTGGCTTAAATCATGTGAAAAGACTCATTTTTGTGCTACTTCATTCATAGAAAAATGAATTTTGTGAGTGCAGACTTCAGAACAATCTTTTGCAATGCATGATGGGCTATGCTGTTCTACAGTGCCTCCACTTTTTAGTGTACATTACAGCATTTCTTACATAACGCATTTTATACACGGCTATGTCGAATTTAGTGAGGGTTGACAGATTTTTTGTGGTATCGATTGAGGTTTTTGATTGGGTAATGGGGATACATTTTTATGATGGGAAATTATAATATCAAATCAAATTTATTTATATAGCCCTTCTTACATCAGCTGATATCTCAAAGTGCTGTACAGAAACCCAGCCTAAAACCCCAAACAGCAAGCAATGCAGGTGTATGTAACGGATTGGCAGTCGTGGTGAAGGAATGAGGCACAGGAAGCAGCGAGCACAGGGTAGTGGCATATTTAATGTACACTCACTCATCAAACAAAATACTCCCAAACACAGGGGAGAAAGTATACACGCAGTAAAATAGCGCCGACACGAACATGAGCCGTCACAATAGAAATAATCCCGCACAACACGGAAGCGGACCAGCTAACATAAATAGTCCCGCTAATTAACCAAACTAAACACAGGTGCACAAAACCAAAAAGAAGGGAAAACCAAAAAGGGAATCAGTGGTAGCTAATAGGCCGGTGACGACGACCGCCGAGCGCCACCCGAGCAGGAGGGGGCGCCACCGTCGGTGGGAATCGTGACAGTGAAGAAGCACGGTGGCTAGGAAAAACTCCCTAGAAAGGCCAAAACCTAGGAAGAAACCTAGAGAGGAACCAGGCTATGAGGGGTGGCCAGTCCTCTTCTGGCTGTGCCGGGTGGAGATTATAACAGCACATGGCCTAGATGTTCAAATGTTCATAAATGACCAGCATTGTCAAATAATAATAATCATAGTAGTTGTCGAGGGTGCAACAAGTCAGTAACACAAGAGTAAGTTTCAGTTGGCTTTTTCATAGCCGATCTTTGAGCATCTCTACCGCTCCTGCTGTCTCTAGAGAGTTGAAAACAGCAGGTCTGGGACAGGTAGCACGTCCGGTGAATAGGTCAGGGTTCCAGCAGATCTGGGACAACAGGTCTGGGACAGGTAGCACGTCCGGTGAACAGATCAGGCTTCCATAGCTGCAGGCAGAACAGTTGGAACTGGAGCAGCAGCACGGCCAGGTGAACTGGGGACATCAAGCCAGGTAGTCCTGAGGCATGGTCCTAGGGCTCAGGTCCTCCGAGAGAGAGAAAGAAAGAAAGAAAGAAAGAAAGAAAGAGAGAATTAGAGAGAGCATATTTAAATTCACACAGGACACCGGAAAAGACAAGAGAAATACTCCAGATGTGACAGACTGACCCTAGCCCCCCGACACATAAACTACTGCAGCATAAATACTGGTGGCTGAGACAGGAGGGGTCAGGAGACACTGTGGCCCCATCCGATGAAACCCCCGGACAGGGCCAAACAGGTAGGATATAACCCCACCCACTTTGCCAAAGCACAGCCTCCAAACCACTGGAGGGATATCTCCAACCACCAACATACCATCCCGGGGCAAAGCCGAGTATAGCCCACAAAGATCTCCGCCACGGCACAGCCCAAGGGGGGGCGCCAACCCAGACAGGAAGACCACGTCAGTGACTCAACCCACTCAAGTGACGCACCCCTTCCAGGAACGGCATGGAAGAACACCAGTAAGCCAGTGACTCAGCCCCCGTAATAGGGGTAGAGGCAGAGAATCCCAGTGGAAAGAGGGGAAACCGGCCAGGCAGAGACAGCAAGGGCGGTTCGTTGCTCCAGCCTTTCCGTTCACCTTCACACCCCTGGGCCAGACTACACTTAATCATAGGACCTACTGAAGAGATGTGTCTTCAGTAAAGACTTAAAGGTTGAGACTGAGTCTGCGTCTCTCACATGGGTAGACAGACTATTCCATAAAAATTGAGCTCTATAGGAGAAAGCCCTGCCTCCAGTTGTTTGCTTAGAAATTCTAGGAACAATTAGGAGGCCCTCGTCTTGTGACTGTAGCGTACGTGTAGGTATGTACGGCAGGACCAAATCGGAAAGATAGGTAGGAGCAAGCCCATGTAATGCTTTGGAGGTTAGCAGTAAAACCTTGAAATCAGCCCTTGCCTTAACAGGAAGCCAGTGTAGGGAGGCTAGCACTGGAGTAATATGATCAAATTTTTTGGTTCTAGTCAGGATTCTAGCAGCCGTATTTAACACTAACTGAAGTTAATTTAGTGCTTTATCCGGGTAGACGGAAAGTAGAGCATTGCAGTAGTCCAACATAGAAGTAACAAAAGCATGGATTAATTTTTCTGCGTCATTTTTGGACAGAAAGTTTCTGATTTTTGCAATGTTACGTAGATGGAAAAAAGCTGTCCTTGAAACAGTCTTGATATGTTCTTCAAAAGAGAGATCAGGGTCCAGAGTAACGCCGAGGTCCTTCACAGTTTTATTTGAGACGACTGTACAACCATCCAGATTAATTGTCAGATTCAACAGAAGATCTCTTTGTTTCTTGGGACCTAGAAAAAGCATCTCTGTTTTGTCCGAGTTTAAGAGTAGAAAGTTTGCAGCCATCCACTTCCTCATGTCTGAGACACAGGCTTCTAGCGAGGGCAATTTTGGGGCTTCACCATGTTTCATTGAAATGTACAGCTGTGTGTCATCCGCATAGCAGTGAAATTTAACATTATGTTTTTGAATGACATCCCCAAGAGGTAAAATATATAGTGAAAACAATAGTGGTCCTAAAACGGAACCTTGAGGAACACCGAAATTTACAGTTGATTTGTCAGAGGACAAACCATTCACAGAGACAAACTGATATCTTTCCGACAGATAAGAGCTAAACCAGGCCAGAACTTGTCCATGTAGACCAATTTGGGTTTCCAATCTCTCCAAAAGAATGTGGTGATCGATGGTATCAAAAGCAGCACTAAGACCTAGGAGCATGAGGACAGATGCAGAGCCTCGGTCTGACGTCATTAACCTCTCTAGGGTCGGCAGGACGAAATCGTCCCACCTACGTAACAGCCAGTGGAATCCTGTGGCGCGTTATTCAAATACCTTACAAATGCTATTACTTCAATTTCTCAAACATATGACTATTTTACACCATTTTAAAGACAAGACTCTCGCTAATCTAACCACACTGTCCGATTTCAAAAAGGCTTTACAACGAAAGCAAAACATTAGATTATGTCAGCAGAGTACCCAGCCAGAAATAATCAGACACCCATTTTTCAAGCTAGCATATAATGTCAAAAAAACCCAGAAGACAGCTAAATGCAGGACTAACCTTTGATGATCTTCATCAGATGACACACCTAGGACATTATGTTATACAATACATGCATGTTTTGTTCAATCAAGTTCATATTTATATCAAAAACCAGCTTTTTACATTAGCATGTGACGTTCAGAACTAGCAACCCCCCGCAAACTTCCGGTGAATTTACTAAAAATGTACTAAATTACTCACGAAAAACGTTCACAAAAAGCATAACAATTATTTTAAGAATTATAGATACAGAACTCCTCTATGCACTCGATATGTCCGATTTTAAAATAGCTTTTCGGTGAAAGCCCATTTTGCAATATTCTAAGTAGATAGCCCGGCATCACAGGGCTAGCTATTTAGACACCCAGCAAGTTTAGCACTCACCAAAGAAAATGCAGATTATTTGTTGCGATTGCGAACGTAATAAAATGGTGGTCCGATAGTCCAGGATTATGAGGAAAAACATTAAGATCCACAACATTTATTCCATGGGACAAAACTAAGTCCAGAGTATGTGGCAGTGAGTAGGTCCAGAGACATGTTGGACAAAACCCACTGAGTCGATGATGGCTCCGAAAGCCTTTTGGAGTGGGTCTGTGGACTTTTCCATGTGAATATTAAAGTCACCAAAAATTTGAATATTATCTGCGATGACTACAAGGTCCGATAGGAATTCAGGGAACTCAGTGAGGAACACTGCATATGGCCCAGGAGGCCTGTAAACAGTAGCTATAAAAAGTGATTGAGTAGGCTGCATAGATTTCATAACTAGAAGCTCAAAAGACGAAAACGTTGTTGTTGTTTTTTTTGTTGGTAAATTTAAATTTGCTATCATAAATGTTAGCAACACCTCCGCCTTTGCGGGATGCGCGGGGGATATGGTCACTTGTGTAACCAGGGGGTGAGGCCTCATTTAACACAGTAAATTCATCAGGCTTAAGCCATGTTTCAGTCAGGCCAATCACATCAAGATTATGATCAGTGATTAGTTCATTGACTATAACTGCCTTTGAAGTGAGGGATCTAACATTAAGTAGTCCTATTTTGAGATGTGAGGTATCACAATCTCTTTCAATAATGGCAGGGATGGAGGAGGTCTTTATACTAGTGAGATTGCTAAACCGAACACCGCCATCTTTAATTTTGCCCAACCTAGATCGAGGCACAGACATGGTCTCAATGGGGATAGCTGAGCTGACTACACTGACTGTGCTAGTGGCAGACTCCACTAAGCTGGCAGGCTGGCTAACAGCCTGCTGCCTGGACTGCACCCTATTTCATTGAGGAGCTAGAGGAGTTAGAGCCCTGTCTATGTTCGTAGATAAGATGAGAGCACCCCTCCAGCTAGGATGGTCCGTCACTCCTCAACAGGCTTGGTCCTGTTTGAGGGTGAGTCCCAGAAAGAGGGCCAATTATCTACAAATTCTATCTTTTGGGAGGGGCAGAAAACAGTTTTCAACCAGCGATTGAGTTGTGAGACTCTGCTGTAGAGCTCATCACTCCCCCTAACTGGGAGGGGGCCAGAGACAATTAATCGATGCCGACACATCTTTCTAGCTGATTTACACGCTGAAGCTATGTTGCGCTTGGTGACCTCTGACTGTTTCATCCTAACATCGTTGGTGCCGACGTGGATAACAATATCTCTATACTCTCTACACTCGCCAGTTTTAGCTTTAGCCAGCACCGTCTTTAGATTAGCCTTAACGTCGGTAGCCCTGCCCCCTGGTAAACAGTGTATGATCGCTGGATGATTCGTTTTTAGTCTAATACTGCGGGTAATGGAGTCGCCAATGACTAGGGTTTTCAATTTGTCAGAGCTAATGGTGAGAGGCTTCGGCGTCTCAGACCCCACAACAGGAGGAGCAGAGACCAGAGAAGTTTCGGCCTCCGACTCCGACTGGCTTAATGGGGAGAACCAGTTGAAAGTTTCTGTCGGCTGAATAAGCGACACCGGTTGAGCATTCCTACAGCGTTTCCCTCCAGAAGCCATGAGAAAGTTGTCCGGCTGCGGGGACTGTGCGAGGGGGTTTATACTAACGTTACTATCTGTACTTACTGGTGGCACAGACGCTGTTTCATCCTTTCCTACACTGAAATTGCCCTTGCCTAACAATTGCGTCTGAAGCTGGGCTTGCAGCACAGCTATCCTCGCCGTAAGGCGATCGTTCTCCTGTATATTATAAGTACAACGACTGCAATTAGAAGGCATCGTGTTAATGTTACTTAGCTTTGGCTGTTTGAAGTCCTGACGAACCATGTCCAGATAAAACCTCCGGGGTGAAAAAGTTGAACGAAAAAAGTTGAGTGAGGGAAAAACTAAAAATATACGTTAATGAAAAAGTAAAAACCATGAAGTAGTCAGGTAGCAAAGTAAGATCGGCAACAAAACGCACAGCAGCACGTAAACAAGTCTGCAAGTTGTGACCGGAAAACACACCATAACACACACAAACACTTACACACATACTCACTTTGTTTGTACTCATGTTATAACCAACTCTTGATTTCTGTATTAATTATCTTTAATAAAATATTTGTATCCAGTTGTCATGTATTCATTATCTTTAACTGGTTAAATGTTTGCAGCTCACATGTTTAAGTAATGATTAACATTGTTAAATAGTTGTAAATCTCTGCTTGATTTAGATTTTGGTATATTTGGCATTTTTATACATATTCTGTATTAATCAACACACTACTGTAAATAAAAGGAAATCACCTGTAATAAAACGGAAATTGCTCTCCGAAAATAAATGGTGAAAAATGCTCAGTCTGAAGTCCTTTGGCTATGGGTTTCACAGCCCTAGAAATTGATACAAGTTATATTACCTTAAAAAGGGTTTGTTTAGAACCTCTTGGGTAAAACAAGTTTGTCTGACATACAGTACCAGTCTAATGTTCGTACACACATACTCATTCAAGGGTTTTTCTTAACTTTGACTATTTTCTACAATGTAGAATAATAGTGAAAACATCAAAACTATGAAATAACACATATGGAATCATGTAGTAACCAAAAAAGTGTTCAACAAATGAAAATATATTTTATATTTGAGATTCTTCAATAGCCACCCTTATATTGTAATTACTTTGCCTTGATGACAGTTTGCATTCTCTCTCAACAGGTGTGCCTTGTTAAATGTTAAGTTGTGGAATTAATGCATTTGAGCCAATCAGTTGTGTTGTGACAAGGTAGGGGTGGTATACAGAAGATCCATATTATGGCAAGAACAGCTCAAATAAGCAAAGAGAAACAACAGTCCATCATTACTTTAAAACATGAAGGTAAGTCAATTCGGAAAAGTTCAAGAATTTTTAACGTTTCTTCAAGTGCAGTCGCAAAACCGATCAAGCGATATGATTAAACTGGCTCTCATGAGGACCGCCACAGGAAAGGAAGTGCCAGAGTTATCTCTGCTGCAGAGGATAAGTTCATTATAGTAACCAGCCTCAAATTGCAGCCCAAGTAAGTCCTTCAAAGTTAAAGTATTTATTTCTTTTTTATTTCACCTTTATTTAACCAGGTAGGCTAGTTGAGAACAAGTTCTCATTTGCAACTGCGACCTGGCCAAGATAAAGCATAGCAATTCGACACATACAACAACACAAAGTTACACGTGGATAAAAACAAAACACACAGTCAATAATACAGTAGAAAAAAAAGAGTGCAAATGAGGTAAGATAAGGGAGTTAAGGCAATAAATAGGCCATGGTGGCAAAGTAATTACAATATAGCAATTAAACACTGGAATGGTAGATGTGCAGAAGATGAATGTGCAAGTAGAGATACTGGGGTGCAAAGGAGGAAGATAAATAAATACAGTATGGGGAGGAGGTAGATAGATGGGCTGTTTATAGATGGGCTATTTACAGGTGCAGTGATCTGTGAGCTGCTCTGACAGCTGGTGCTTAAAGCTAGTGAGGGAGATATGAGTCTCCAGCTTCAGTGATTTTTGCAGTTCGTTCCAGTCATTGGCAGCAGAGAACTGGAAGAGATAAGATAAGGCGGGGCTTTACCGAGCAGAGACTTCTGGATAACCTGTAGCCAGTGGGTTTGGTGACGAGTATGAAGAGAGGGCCAACCAACGAGAGCATACAGGTCGCAGTGGTGGGTAGTGTATGGGGCTTTGGTGACAAAACGGATGGCACTGTGATAGACTGCATCCAATTTGTTGAGTAGAGTGTTGGAGGCTATTTTATAGATGACATCACCGAAGTCGAGGATTGGTAGGATGGTCAGTTTTACGAGGGTATGTTTGGCAGCATGAGTGAAGAATGCTTTGTTGCGATATAGGAAGTAAATTCTAGATTTACTTTTGGATTGGAGATGCTTAATGTGAGTCTGGAAGGAGAGTTTACAGTCTAACCAGACACCTAGGTATTTGTAGTTGTCCACGTATTCTAAGTCAGAGCCGTCCAGAGTAGTGATGCTGGACAGGCGGGCAGGTGCAGGCAGTGATCAATTGAATAGCATGCATTTAGCTTTACTTTCATTTAAGAGCAGTTGGAGGCCACAGAAGGAGACTTGTATGGCATTGAAGCTTGTCTGGAGGTTAGTGTCCAAAGAGGGGCCAGAAGTATACAGAATGGTGTCGGCTGAGTAGAGGTGGATCAGAGAATCACCAGCAGCAAGAGCGACATTACATTTTACATTTTAGTCATTTAGCAGACGCTCTCATCCAGAGCGACTTACAGTAGTGAATGCATACATTTCATTTCATGCATTTTTTATTTTTATTTCTTTATTTTTATTTATTTAATTTTTTCAATTTATTTATTTATTTTTTATCAGTTGATGTATAAAGAGAAGAGAGTCGGCCTGAGAATTGAACCCTGTGGCACCCCCATAGAGACTGCCAGAGGTCCAGACAACAGGCCCTCCGATTTGACACACTGAACTCTATCAGAGAAGTAGTTGGTGAACCAGGCGAGGCAATCATTTGAGAAACCAAGGCTGTCGAGTATGCTAATAAGAATGTGGTGATTGACAGAGTCGAAAGCCTTGGCCAGGTCGATGAATACGGCTGCACAGTAATGTATCTTATCGATGGCGGTTATGATGTCGTTTAGGACCTTGAGCGTGGCTGAGGTGCACCCATGACCAGCTTTGAAACCAGATTGCATAGCGGAGAAGGTACGGTGGGATTCGAAATGGTCGTTAATCTGTTTGTTAACTTGGCTTTCAAAGACCTTAGAAAGACAGGGTAGGATAGATATAGGTCTTTAGCAGTTTGGGTCTAGATTGTCACCCCCTTTGAAGAGGGGGATGACCGCGGCAACTTTCCAATCTTTGGGAATCCAGATGATACGAAAGAGAGGTTGAACAGGCTAGTAATAGGGGTTGCTACAATTTCGGCAGATCATTTTAGAAAGAGGGGGTCCAGATTGTCTAGCCCGGCTGATTTGTAGGGGTCCAGATTTTGCAGCTCTTTCAGAACATCGTCTATCTGGATTTGGGTGAAGGATAAATGGTGGGGGCTTTGACGGGTTGCTGTGGATGGTGCCGGGCAGTTGACCGGGGTAGGGGTAGCCAGGTGGAGAGCATGGCCAGCCGTAGAAAAATGCTTATTGAAATTCTCAATTATAGTGTTTATCGGTGGTAACAGTGTTTCCTAGCCTCAGCGCAGTGGGCAGCTGGGAGGAGGTGCTCTTATTCTCCATGGACTTTACAGTGTCCCAGAACTTTTTGGAGTTTGTAATACAGGATGCAAATTTCTGTTTGAAAAAGCTATCCTTAGCTTTCCTAACTGCCTGTGTATATTTGTTCCTAACTTCCCTGAAAAGTTGCATATCACGGGGGCTATTCGATGCTAATGCAGTACACCACAGGATGTTTTTGTGCTGGTCAAGGGCAGACAGGTCTGGAGTGAACCAAGGACTATATCTATTCCTAGTTCTATATTTTTTGAATGGGGCATGCTTATTTAAGATGGTGAGGAAGGCACTTTTAAAGAATAACTAGGAATCCTCTACTGACGGGATGAGGTCAATGTCATTCCAGGATACACCGGCCAGGTTGATTAGAAAGGCCTGCTCGCAGAAGTGTTTTAGGGAGCGTTTGACAGTGATGAGGGGTGGTCGTTTGGTCGCAGACCCATTACGGATGCAGGCAATGAGGCAGTGATCACTGAGATCTTGATTGAAAACAGCAGAGGTGTATTTGGAGGGCGAGTTAGTTAGGATGATATCTATGAGTGTGCCCATGTTTACGGATTTGGGGTTGTACCTGGTAGGTTCATTGATAATTTGTGTGAGATTGAGGGCATCAAGCTTAGATTGTAGGATGGCCGGGGTGTTAAACATGTCCCAGTTAAGGTCACCTAGTAGCACGAGCTCAGAAGATAGATGGGGGGCAATCAATTCACATATGGTGTCGAGGGCACAGCTGGGAGCAGAGGGTGGTCTATAGCAAGCGGCAACAGTGAGAGACATGTTTCTGGAAAGGTGCATTTTTAGAAGTAGAAGCTTAAATTGTTTTGGTACAGACCTGGATAGTAAGACAGAACTCTGCAGGCTATCTTTGCAGCAGATTGCAACACCGCCCCCTTTGGCAGTTCTATCTTGGCGGAAAATGATATAGTTAGGAATGGAGATTTCAGGGTTTTTGGTGGTTTTCCTAAGCCAGGATTCAGACACGGCTAAGACATCCGGGTTGGCAGAGTGTGCTAAAGCAGTGAGTAAAACAAACTTAGGGAGTAGACTTCTAATGTTAACATGTATGAAACCAAGGCTTTTACGGTTACAGAAGTCAACAAATGAGAGCACCTGGGGAGTGGGAGTGGAGCTAGGCACTGCAGGATCTGGATTAACCTCTAGGTTCATTGATAAGGGTACGGCTAAAGGCTATACGAACTGGCCGTCTAGCACGTTCGGAACAGAGAGTAAAAGGAGCAGGTTTCTGGGAACGATAGCATAGATTCAAGGCATAGTGTACAGACAAAAGTAAGGTAGGATGTGAGTACATTGGAGGTAAGCCTAGGCATTGAGTAATGATGAGAGCGATATTGTCTCTAGAGACGTATATAACAGGTGATGTCATCGCATATGTAGGAGGTGGAACAACATGGTTGGTTAAGGTATATTGAGCAGGGCTAGAGGCTCTACAGTGAAATAAGACAGTAATCACTAACCAGGACAGTAATGGAAGAGGCATATTGATATTAGAGAGAGGCATGCGTAGCCAAGTGAACATATGGGTCCAGTGAGTGGTTGGGCTGGCTGGGGACACGGTGATTCAGACAGTTAGCAGGCCGCTGCTAATAAGCTAGCAATTAGTAGGCCGGGGCTAACAAGCTAGCAGTTAGCAAACCGGGGATAGCAAGCTAGCTGTTAGCAGACCGGGGCTAGCAAGCTAGCAGTTAGTAGACCGGGGCTAGCAAGTTAGCAGAAGGGCCTTTGGGGGACGTCACGATCGAGGTAAGTCTGTTTTTGCGTCTTTCGGTGACGTCGATAGACCAGTCGTGGATTAGTAGGATTCCAAGTAGCTCTAGGTAGCTAGCAGGCCGCGGTTAGCAGAATGGGCCTTCAGCGGACATCGCGCCTGAGGGGCCTGTTGGAATCCTCGGGCAGATTATGTCGGTATTCCAGTGGTAGAGGATCTGCGGGGTTCCGTGCCCCGTACCGGCAGTAGAAGGGGTCCGGATATTGTAGCCCAGGAGTGGGCTTCGGTGGTAGCCCAGGAGCCTTAGCCAGGCTAGCTTCAGGCTAATTGGTGCTTGCTCCGGGATGGAAATGCTAGCCAGGAGTTGTCACCCGGGATTGCGGTTAGCTAGTTACGAAGATCCAGATAAAAATGTTCAGAGTTTGCGGTAGGAATCCGGGGATATGGAGAGAAAAAAATAGGTCCGTTATGCTCTGGTTTGAGTCACGTTGTACGAACTGGCAAGAGCTTTCCGAGCTAAAGGTTAGCTGATGACCGCTAGCAGTGGTTTGCTGACTGATAGCTGGTAGGTAGTTAGCTGGCTAGCTACAGTTGAAGGATTAGTAAATAGAAATACTTTATAAAAAAAAAACTGATCCACGCCACATTGGGTGAGGCGGGTTGCAGGAGAATATATAGAAATTGAGCTCTAGGAAAATATTTTTAAAAGATATGCAAAGAAAAATATAAAAAGATATATACAGGGACACGACAGGACAAAGACAAAGACGTCTGACTGCTACGCCATCTTGGATTACGAAGATGAAGTAACAGACACGTCTAAACATCAACTGTTCAGAGGAGACTGCATGAATCAGACCTTCATGGTTGAATTGCTGCAAACAAACCACTACCAAAGGACACCAATAATAAGAAGAGACTTGTTTGGGCAAAGAAACATGAACAATGGACATTAGACCAGTGGAAATCTGTCCTTTGGTCTGATGAGTCCAAACTTGAGATTTTTGGATCCAACCCTGTGTCTTTGTGAGACGCAGAGTAGGTGAACTGATGATCACTGCATGTGTAGTTCCCACCATGAAGCATGGAGGAGGAAGTGTGATGGTGTGGGGGTGCTTTGCTAGTTACACTGTCTGTGATTTATTTTGAATTCAAGGCACACTTAACCAGCATGGCTACCACAGCATTCTGCAGCGATATGCCACCCATCTGGTTTGCGCTTAGACTTTCATTTGTTTTTCAACAGGACAATGACCCAACACACCTCCAGACTGTGTAAAGGCTATTTGACCAAAAAGGAGAGTGATGGAGTGCTGCATCAGATGACCTGGCCTACACAATCACCCAACCTCAACCCAACTGAGATGGTTTGGAATGAGTTGGACCGCAAAGTGAAGGAAAAGCAGCCAACAAGTACTCCGCATATGTGGGAACTCCTTCAAGAATGTTGGAAAAGCATTCCAGGTGAAGCTGGTTGCGAGAATGCCAAGAGTGTGCAAAGCTGTCATCAAGGCAAAGGGTGGCTACTTCGAAGAATCTAAAATATAAATATATTTTCACTTTTTTGGTTACTACATGATTCCATATGTGTTATTTCATAGTTTTGATGTCTTCACTATTGTTCTACAATGTAGAAAATAGTAAAAATAAAGAAAACCCCAGTTTTTGCCAATGAGAACCAAGCGGGTTCCTTCATGACTGGGAAAGTCCTCGATTCTAGACCGTAGAAAATCCTACATTAGATCAGAACAGGATTGATCAACAGTGATTCATATTACTGGTTTGCAGCCTAAAAAAGGATAGTTGTATTTTGCCTCATAACACACTTACATTATTTATTCTACCCATATGATGTGGATCATTGTCAGATAATTAGATATATAAGCTTCTGTAACAGAACACCAGGGTTGTAATAATACTTCCTGTTTTAAAGTATGTAAATGTATAGAATGTGTTTGTTTTGGGTCCACACTTGTAAATTAAATTATGTGAATTAGACAATCGCAGAGGATTTTTTTCTGAATAACTGGTCAGGGCATAGCACTTTCCGGTCAGCAACTTTGATGTAAGGTTTGATCACACCTGTAGTAACTACTTCTATCCGTCACACCCATTGTTGCTTATTCATTGTTCACTAGATACATCAATTCAACTACACCCAAACCAATGTTGAAAAACAGAATGCTTCCCACCACTAGATCACATAACTAGAAGTGAGCTGGACGTGATCCCAATGCTGCCACCAATGTAGCGGAAGGAAGTGAAAGCTGCAACAGGGACTCTAACCAGGGCTCATACGTGGCAAAGTGAGCTCTAACGGTCGTTGCCATGAAAGCCTAGTAGGTCTCAGGGCAGGCAGTAGGTTACAATAGCCTAAGTATATAACACGATTGACACGACCGTAATAATCATCATGAAAGGGCCTTGGAATTGCCATAAGTGTAAGCCATCATTTATTATTTTACATTAATCTGTTTAACTGCATTGATATGGCTTAATTGATGATAGACCATGCTCGTTATAGTTGCAAATACCATGCACTTGCACCAGGGGAATTAAACCTTTTTTTTAAGGTCTTCTGTTTCCCCACATTTATTGATTAATTAATTTCCCATCATGAAAATATGTCCCCATTCTCCAGTCAAATACCTTCATCGATACCACAAAAAAAAGACAAATACTGCTTTTTACTCCCATCTGGCAACCCTCATAAAATCTGACACATAAAATCCAACATAGCACCAGTATCCCTAAGTAAAAAAGCAAAAACAAGCATAGAAAACAGCATTGGCATTAATAAAAACATAAGGCTACTTATAAGTATTTCGGTGACAACCTGGTTGATTAAGAATATTGGTTTGTTAAAACATTATTTTTTTATATATAAATACATTTGGGACACAAGAAAAGGCAGTATAGAACATATTTTCCCAAAATACAATGCTCCAATAACTTTAAAAAGATTGTTCCGAAGTTTGCCCCCAAGAAATGTATTTTCCTATGAATTAAGTCGCACAACATTGTGTGTATTTTCACAGAATTAAGCCACACAAAAACGCACAAATTCTGCTGAAATACCTTTTGTACATAATTATTTAGCACGAATTGTGTTGTTCTGAAGGCTACTTTGTAATGTTATCAGATAGCAGCTGTTATGCGCAATGGGAATAAGTACTGTACAGTTGAGAGGAATAGAGCGACATCAAAAAAAGTTCATAGCAGGTTGGAGAGAGAGCGAGAGAATGAAAAGGGGGTAGACATACTGGAAGAAAGGGACAGTGCGAGCATATTTTGGTGATATGGGAGATGTTGATGGAGAATTGTGTGTGTTTCTTTTTCTCTCCCAGTGTCTGCCCTTGATTTGTTTATCTGTCTGAGTCTATTTTTTCTGAGGGCAAAACTGACTTCAACCTCTTACTATCTGCTTGTCAGAGAATGATATGTTTACAAAGCAGATATTGCACCCTTGGATGGGTCATATCTCCACAGAGAGAGGCTGAAAATAAGTAAATTCAAACAAGGAATCAGACTCCAAAGTGCAGAGTTCTCTTCAAAGTGAATCCTTTAGCTCAGATCAAGATTGGATGCATCTGCCATGTTTGCACGGTGACTACCTTTGGGGTTTCTGTTGATAATAGTCATCCATTTTCCTCAGTGCCTGTCCATCGGAGTGGAGAGATATCGCTCACAATGATATCTGGTAATTACTCAGGCAGCAACACAGGAAACAAAGACAATTTGGTGGGGAAATGAAAAATATTCTGCCTCGCTTAATTTTTCTGCTTTCATCCCTTGTTACTTTGTTTGCTATTGAAGGTCAGGCATCTGTAACAAAAGTGTTTGTAAATTTGAAAGTCACTCCGTCTCTCGTGTTGATGTATTTCACGGCAAAATGACTTTCATCAAAATGTTTGTGTCAAGACTAGGTTCTCAGTCAGGCTAAATATTGAGCTTCTTACTTTGATTTGAATCATGATGCTTCTTAAGGCCAGCACTAGTTTACTTTTAAAGATGACTCAGAAAATACTTTCTTCCAGTGAACAAACAGCACTATAATCTTAACCATGCAGGGCTTTGCTGTCTCTGTGTACATGGGGTCGGTCTCTAAGTCCTCTTTTCCCCAGTCACTGTGTAACAGCACACAGTACAGTGACAGTGTCCAGTTGATGAGGTCACCTTGGAGGTGGTGGTGAGGTATTAAGAGATTAGGGGCAGCAGCTCACCCTGCGCAAGGTTCCGCTCTGTGCTGTGCCACCGCATGCTCCCACGTTAATTGGCTCAGGTGGCGCATCGTGCCCCGTCGGTACTGATCCGCATCCAGGTCATAGGTTGTCCCCATCTCGCCACGTCTTGTCGTCCGGCCCGTCAACCTGAAGGTTGCTGCTGAGCACGGCGAGGGAGGAGGGGAGGGCCACAGACACCACTCTGAGTGGACAGGTGTGCCATGGGGTGATCTGGGTCAGGGGGGAGGGGTGGTGGAGGGGACGAGGGGGTAGAAGTGACAGAGTTTAAGCTGAAGATCGGCAATTAGATCGTGCTTCAATTACATCGTCCTGCGCCATCAAGGGGTGACAGGTGTTTTCCAGGCTGGTACGGGGGTGGAGATGGTAAGGCCAGCTGTGAGATGAGGACGGTTGCGAAGTTTGAGATAAGATCAGTGGTGTGGACTGTGACAGGGTATAGGAATGGTCACAAAGTTGGTTGGACAGGGTCAGTAATCAGTGGGCTTATGCTGATTAAAAGCAGTAGGATGAAGGTGGGGCCACAGTCAGAGAGCATGCAGGGCTGGAGCTGGGGCCTGGGGTGGAACAGGTGAAGGGGAAGGATAGATAGGGCAAGACAGGCAGGGGGGTGGGAAGATTTCATGGCTCTTTAAGCAGGTGAAGACTTAAAGAAATAGAGGAGGAAGAGAGTAGGGGAGGTTACTAAGAGGGCATCCCAAAAGGGCTCTGCTTTATAAAATGTTCTATTAAAGGAAAAGTAATTCAGTTTCCCTCCCAGCCATTAGCTACATACAGAGAGAATTTAGAGAACAATTCGCTCAGTAGAAAAGAATGACAGAAAGTGAGGTTTATTTGTATTGTTGACTACTTCATTCTCTGTAGTTTTCTCAACTTGAATAAGAAGAAATGTGCTTGAATAAGTGAAAACATTGATGGCCTTTTACAATTACAAGTGGAACATTTAGTTTCAAAAGTGTTTTCAAAGTTTATCAATAACTTTCTATCGATGACAAAACATTCACAGAAATACTTTAGATAAGCCTGTATCTTGACAAATACTCAACACCGTCTGTGAATGTAGGAGGGAAAGCAACAAATCACACTTTTTCACTTCACTTTCTACTTTTCAAATGTTGAACAGCCTATTAATGCCCTAATTTCACTTTCAGGCGGTGTCTGAGGGAAAAATAAGCTCTTCTATTTGTTCCAAATACACAATCCTAAATACTTCTCAGATTTGCATATTTCATCCTCTAGAAATATTAAATACAGCCTTTTAAGTGGGAGTCAATTATACAAATTGGCATGGTTCAAGACGACTGACATACACAAAAATGTAAGAAAGAAAATCAACAACTCTATAATGTTCATTTGTACCAGACTATCAAAGTTTTGGAATGCATTGGAAGCAGCAGTCAGACAATGGGGAGTGGTGTAGAGTTTTTTGTTCCCTAACTTTGAACTTTTTCTGTTTATTTTCCTACTTTTTCCACAGTGTTCTGGGGGACTCTAGAATGATCTGTTGTGAGCTATCAGCATTCAGGAGCAATCTTTTATAAAGGATTTAGAGAGGCACTCCTGATGTAAAGAGCATATTTGGGTCATTATGTATCCTGGTGATCATCACACATAAGGAAATCCTTTCAATTCATCCACTCCTGTCAGTCCTGTTTGTTTCTCTTTTCTCCATTCCAACCCATACCCCACGCACATACACACATTGAACCTTCCAACATTCCCACAGTGTTAACACACACACAAACAAACACACACGTACACATTCCCCAATGTGTGCCTGCATACACGTGTGTGTGTGTGCGTGTTTACCACCATCAGTCATCAGGGAGAGGGTGTTTGTAGAAGTTTGCTGAACCTCCCTTTTACAGAAAAAAAAATTGGAGCTATTTGACTCATAAGCACAATGAGTCAAGCTCTCTTTCCTTCCTTCCTTACGTCCCCCCTCTCTCTCACACTCTCTCTCTCTAAAGAAATATTTAAACTAACTGCAGAGGGAATGTTTATGTGGCTCAGTAATGTGTAAATATGATGTCAGACTGCAATGTGCAAATACGATGTTAAACTGTGTAAACAGGAAAGGTGGAAAAGGACCCCATTTCAGGGCTGTTTTTTCCCTGGAAATAACAGTGATAATGTCTAAGCGATGGAAATGTGAAATGTGAGCATGAGTGGGAACTTAGCAGAAGTTCTGCCAGAGAGACTGACATCTGATCTTTGTCAACCTTCAACAATTTATGAAAACACAGACATCTATATCTCATAGGAGTGGATTTTCTCTGGTTGCTTGATGATTTAGGATTTCACTTCCACCCCTCCCAATTTGAGACTTGGTTGTACCTGTGCTACATTTGCACATGTATTTTTCAGAAGTAAATACATTTACATTACATTTTAGTCATTTAGCAGACACTGTTATCCAGAGCGATTTACAGTATTGAATACATACATTTCATACAATTAAAAAAATAATAATTGTACTGGCCCCCTGTGGGAATCGAACCCACAACCCTGGCATTGCACACATCATGCTGGCGTTGCAAACACCATGCTCTACCAACTGAGCCACAGGGAAGACTGAGACTGAGCCACAGGGAAGCCACAGGAAATACCTAAAACTCTATTTAGAGCTCCTTACACTACTTATATTACACTCATTTACTGTCTCAAATGGTGAAACAGTTTACTGAATAATAAACTGAAATGTAATCCTCTGTATTATATTTGAAGACCTTCCGATTTACTTTGTTAGCACATGCAGGTATGTATTCACCAATCATTTGACAGTAAAGTACAGTACAGCCTGATGTTGGAGAAATCCCTGGAGCTTAGAAACTAGTGGAGCACCCTGGGCTGTCAGGATCCAGCTTAATTAGCTTCCAGCTAGGAGACATGAAAAGAACCACAAACATGAAACGAGCACCAAACCCCATTTAAATTCCCACAAACACGAAATGAGCGCCAGACCACCTTTAAAATACCACAAACATGAAATGAGCGCCAGACCCCCTTTAAAATACCACAAACAGGAAATGAGCGCCAGACCCCCTTTAAAATACCACAAACATGAAATGAGCGCCAGGCCCCATTTAAATTCCCACAAACATGAAATGAGCGCCAGACCCCCTTTAAAATACCACAAACATGAAATGAGCGCCAGACCCCATTGAAAATATCACAAACATGAAATGAGCGCCAGACCCCCTTTAAAATACCACAAACATGAAATGAGCGCCAGACCCTCTTTAAAATACCACAAACATGAAATGAGCGCCAGACCCCCTTTAAAATATCACAAACATGAAATGAGCACCAGACCCCCTTTAAAATACCACAAACATGAAATGAGCGCCAGACCCTCTTTAAAATACCACAAACATGAAATGAGCGCCAGACCCCATTGAAAATATCACAAACATGAAATGAGCGCCAGACCCCCTTTAAAATACCACAAACATGAAATGAGCGCCAGACCCTCTTTAAAATACCACAAACATGAAATGAGCGCCAGACCCCCTTTAAAATATCACAAACATGAAATGAGCACCAGACCCCCTTTAAAATACCACAAACATGAAATGAGCGCCAGACCCCCTTTAAAATACCACAAACATGAAATGAGCGCCAGACCCCCATTAAAATATCACAAACATGAAATGAGCACCAGACCCCCTTTAAAATACCACAAACATGAAATGAGCGCCAGACCCCCTTTAAAATACCACAAACATGAGTGACCCTGTTTCAAATCTCACCACATAAAAAATGATCACATTTACAGACACATAAACATTAACATATTCAGAAATTCCACACTTAGGGAAGGGGAATGAAAAGGTGTTGGGAGCGAGGGGAAAAAAAGAGTGACAAATACCTTTTGAAAACAGATACTGAAGGCTATGCCACCCCAAATCCCCTGTAGTCACTTCCTCATGCACATTCTGTAAAGAAAATTACAAGCTGGGCTTGACATCACACCCAACTATGAATACCCATCTGGGTCCTTCCCTACAGATAGTACACTGTAGAAATTATAATGATAGTGGTGATAAAAAAAATGAGAGTATGAATTGTAGCTGCAGTATTAGCTATAGTTGAATCCATTTCAGCACCACTAGAACTCTCCTAAAGGGGACAGCATAGACATTTCCCTGCAGGACCATGGACAGATCCCCTTCATCTCCACGCTCTGCCTATGTAGACTAGAGCTCTACCTATGTGTTGGGGAACATCAGTGTTAGAGATAAAATGAAATAAAATAAAAACATTCTAACTAGTAAATGTCTCTTGCATGGATATGCCAATCCAAATCACAGCTTTGTATGGCTATATTCGGTCAAGCTTCAGACATGCTGATATATTGATGGAGATGGATGCATCAAAAACATGTCTTCTTATAACACAAAAAGGTTTTCAATTCTAACTATGTCAATTGTTGTAGCTATTGTATTAGCTAGGCAGATATAGCACTGATTCCATCTCCATTCTGTCCACATGTTCCAGGGCCACTAGCCACAGGGCCTCTAATGGATCTGGTAATGGGGCAACACAATGGAATCAGAGTGAGACGTGAGGAGGCCAGCCTTTACAGAAGCTTTCAAATGTCAGGCAGGCTTAGCTAGCCTTGTCTGACCATTTTATTTGTCCTTCTGCTGGATTCACTGCAATGTAAGTCGAGCTAGACAGAATAAAAAAAGATACAAGATAAGAGAGAACATGAGGAGAACAGATAGCTCTGACATTTGAGGCAGGAAGTGAAAAGCTTTGTTTTGCTTGTTGTTGTTTTTATACAGGGCCGTCCGAGCTTTAAAAGCCAACCTTAACAATATAGTCAATAAAGATTGGCGCGGACTAAAGTGTTACCTTTCCTTTACCACTTAATGCCCTTTAAAGGATACAAAAACACCAGCCGACCCTGACAAAGAGCCAGCTGAAGCTTACATGTGTTGTGTTTGGTTTTTAAGTTAAAGGTGTCCCCTCTGGTGATCCACACTGACCTTTCACTGTTCTAAGCTCTGCTCTTCACCGTCTCTACTCAGAACAACACAAGTTTCACCACTCCGCTGTCCTTTCTTTCCCAAAGGAAGAGCTCCACAAGCTCCTGTCATTTCATGTTTCACAGTCATTTTACCATTTATTTTCCCCCTTAACACTTGTCCAACATGGTTTGTCCAAGGTTACCAGACAGGTGATGGTAACTTTTATAACTTGTCTAATTCACACTAGCAATAGCGAGTGCCCCACGGCGTCAATGCTTAAAAGAGAACAAATGCTTGTCATCCCACTCACTGAAGTCATTTAGAAAACTAATTAAAGTTTTCCCGTACATAGCCCCCTGAAGCTTACATTGTGCTGCAGAGAAAGGGAGAGGGAGAGGGGGGGGAGCTAAAGGGAGAGAGGAGTAGAGGGGTGGAGAGATAGAGGGTGAAGCGAGAAAGAGGGAGAGGAAAAGGAAGAGGGTGGAGAGACACTGCTCCCCAAAGTGCTTAAGGCTTGTTTATTAAGTGTGTGGAATTTTGTTAACTCAAACAAGAATTAGCTCTTTAATCTACTGTAGGTTGATGAAACAAATGTGATGGATATTTGTTTCGCTTGTTTGTGTGTCTTTCGCTTCTTAGACAGCTGTACGTGTACCAGTTCCCGGTTTACATTGATTAAGTAGATATTTAAACAGGAATTCTGTCTGTACGTTTTAGTGTATGACTATGGCATCTGTAAGACAGTGCAGTTGAATCACTTTAAACACAAAATAGAGGTCACTGAAAAGTTACTGTTTACTTTGCTAATAACAAAAGTGTCTGAGACTCTGATGTTAGTGTGGACTGAGCCCTATTCCCGCACACGGACAGCTGGCGGTTTAACTTTCACTTCCCCATCTTTAATTTAATTTCTTTAGCATTCTAACGAGCTAATTCATGGTTTATGAATAACAAGTATAGTGACTCCTCTCATAGATATTAATGAGATATGGAGTTTAAATTCTGTAATCCTTTTTCAGTGTCATGATGTAATATTTATAAATTATAGCAATTAGTCTTGCATTTAAAATCATTGTAGGGCAAAATTATATTCCAGAAAAGCTTTTTCCCAAAAGAAATGCATTTAGAACATCCTGATCCGAAAACTTCATATTCAGCCTCACAGCAGCAGCTGCCTGGGAAAAATACATTTTTCCTCCCCATTTTTGTATTTTAATTCAAGATTATGTTTGGCGTGCATAATTACCACAGTCATTAAATTCTCCTATGCTGAAACGGTGTCAAATGGGAGAAAATATCATTGGCAGTAATCCAACTCATTAGAATCCCTGATGATGGGTTACGGGATTGGCTTTTTATTAGCAGTCACTATTTACCGTAGAGCTGAATGGAAATATTACAGTAACTTATAATTATGTGTGAGTCTGACGGTTAATTCTTGTCACTAACAGGCGTTTTGTTTGGCCTGAGTAGAGGGCAGACAGAGCTTTGCGTCACACTGTGAAACAGTCACTGAGGTAAACTGGAAGGCACACTGCGTCAGTTCTTACCTAACTTTGTTTCCATATCTCCGTTCAGTTGTTTTCTTGTTTGCACCTGAGGAGACGAGTACAACAGTGTGGGATCTGGTAATCAAAGTGATGTCGTTTTAATATCATGGTGAGATTAATCTTAACACAAGTGTTTTAGGTCAATAAGAGATGTCTCACTACTCAGCCTGAAAGAGTTACTTCAAAACTCATGAATGCAAAACTAAGAAAGAACATTCCTCCTGAAGAGGAAAATAACTCGGCTTTTCTGAGTGACGCATTACCGATTTCCCACGTGTTTCGTGTTTAAAAAAGTGAAATTGAAGGTAGCTCTCTTCATAAGTACTATGTCATCTCAGCAGACAGACAAAAGGGGAGTGCTTTGTCTCAGGCCCTGGGTTGCATAGCATGTGTTTGCAGGCCTCTACTATTATACTGAATAAATCACAGCTTGATTATTCACCCACGGCCTGGATGTTCTTTCTGCTCCTGCTGAATGAAAATCTACCTGAGGTGAACCTCATCTAAAGCTGTAATTAAGAGTGTCTGTCCATGTGTGATATTGTTTCTCATTACATCCTCGAATCCCACCCAACAGAACCACAGAGGATGAGGCTGTGTGTGTGGGGGGGCTTGACAGAAGCTCAGGGGCTGAGGAGGTTTATGTGTGTGTGTGCACATGTGTGTACAGGTGTGTGAGTGTGTGCCTGCCTACCTACATTATACGTGCACAGCTTTGCCCGAATGATACATCTGCAGTGACATCTGTTGGTAACTGAGGGGAAAAGGAGATGGATGCAGCACCAAATCAATATTGAAGTCACAATCCTGCACATTTACAGTGTACACAAGGGATCTAAACACAAGTATGCACTTAAAGCTGCTCAAGTAGAACATGGCGTAGAGATGAGTGAGACTGAGACATCGTACGCATATCACCATTTTCACCAGTCTTAAATCCTAATCATCATTTTCCTGTGAGACAAGCACTCCACTACAGTTCCCCTTTAGTTCTGAGGTGGCAGGTAGCCTAGTGGTTAAAAGCATTAGTCCAGTAACCAAAAGGTTGCTGGTTTGAATCCCCAACCCCATGAAAAAAATCTGTTGATGTGCACTTCAACAATTCACTTAGCCCTAATTGCACCTGTAAGTCACTCTGGATAGGAGTGTCTGCTACAATGTATAAAGCTCTTCTCTGTTCATTTCTCTCATCACTCAATCTTCCATTTGATCGACACACAGGATGCCAGCGCTGCAATTTCTCCTCCCTGTCCTCTTTCTCTGCTTAGTGTGAGCCACAGTAGGCCTGCTCTGTACCAACCCATCTGTCACTAGTAAACAGTAATGTGTGAATTTAGCATTTTTTCAGATTTACAGAGGTGCCCATAAGGGTTTAGAGGTCAATGACCTGTGTTCTGATATAGGTGTTATGGATGGTCGATCACATGACCCACAGAGTCAATTTTGGTCACACTTTGTTTGGATAGAAGCTCTACAGATGGCCAAACGATCAACAAACTATCTGTTGATAAGGAACTGCTTGCTACATTTACGTTTAACGTTAGGCACACGTGCCAGCAATTCCTACGTTGCACTAGTCAATAGAGGCTATAGCTTTCTTAACTATATTATAGTCAACTAAAACTGAAACTCACCATCAAAAAACTATTTAGTCAACTGAAATAAAATAATTAAGAAACACGTTTGAAAAACTAAAACTACACTGAAATGATTCTTTTTTTACTCCAAAACCAACTGAAATAAAAGAAAAACATTCATGGAACATGTTCAGTTTTATTATTTTTTTCTAAACTTTTGGCAAAAATCTAATGGGGTTGTTTGTCAAGCTACTGAATCTGGTGGATAAATGCGGCCAGGAGATGGCGGTGTATCAAAAAAAGCCTAGCTTGTGCATCACTATCACTAGCCATAACTAGCTAACAGGGAAAAAATGTCTAGGTGGCTAACATGATTTTCTTACATGTACTACTAACGTTGAAAAGCATTGGATTGGTGTAAACATGGGCGAGAGAGTTTCCTTCCACCATATGTTTTGCAACAGTCTAGGCACTAGACTGGGGATGGGAGGGACATGACCCCCCCCACACACACATTCTGAAATGGCATTTTTGGCCACCCCAGTTTTATCATTGCACTGCAATACAAAACCTGGCAGCGATGTCCTTTAGGACTATGCGGACGCCTCAGAGCGGTTGGGTAAAGTTTTACTGTTTCAGACTGCTGGATTTATGACCGCACGGCACGGACACCACAAATCGTTCTGGACAGGCTGTGTAAAGGCAAAGCTGCTGAAAGGCTGGTGTATAGGACCAGCATGGTAGAGATGAACAGAGGCAGCTGCTGCCTGTGTGTGTTTCGCATTTGTATTTATTCCCAGTGCTGAGCTAGTAGCTAATGTTTCATCTCCTCACGACTGAAGTGAATGAACTACTAGCAGCTAGTTGGCTAGCTAGTAGCTACCACTGCCAGTTCTAGCTAGCCTCTACCTAGCTATCTGTCAGGTAGCAGTATCTGGGCTATTCTGCTGAATCGGTTCCAAAATTAAACTTCATTCTTTATCTTTTTTCAGCACTGTATCTAATAACACACATATTTAACTATTCAAAATGTGTAATGGTCAATCTCAGGCAATCTTTTTTTTTTACAAGGTTTCTAAATGGAAGATGGTTGCATTTTTCTCAGTCCTGTTACCAAGACTCTTACAACTGTTTAAATATCAATTAAAAGTCATGCCAACTAGTTTTTGTTTTTCCCTCAATAAAGTGGGTATTTTAAAGAAATAATTGGTTACATGTTAAAAAATATATATATATGCAGCTAAAAAGTCACAACATATGCAGACGAAATGTATTTTCTTTTAAAACACAAAGCCATTTTTTTATTTTTAAGGGAGACCCCAACCTCAATTTTATCAAAAATCTATCATGTGATTTATCAAACAATTGTTTAAATGATAGACCAAACATAATTGAAAAATAAGAGGTTTAACTTTATTCTTTTTATAAAAAACAGTTAAGTAACAGGAATGAACATTTGGTCACAGGAATGAGTGCCTGTGTGTGAGAATAACTGGATGTCACAGAACTTCCTTCAATTAAACAAAGATAAAACAGAGGTCATTATATTTGGCCAAAAAGATCTTATTCCAAATAGAAACATAAAAGCAGTAACAATTGTGTGTGCATGCTTTTGCATGAGTGTGTGTGTGTGTGTATATGTGAGCGTGTGCTTGTGTGTGTGTGTGTGCGGGGTGGGGTGGGCCGTGGAGAGAGAAGGTGCGAGTATCGCTCCTATCCCTGCAGCATGTGTGTCTGGCTCCTGCCTCTGCACAGTATGGGTTCTCCATCTTCCTCTACAAGTCAAAAAAGACAACAAATACAAAAAGCTGAGCATATTAAGCAGGTTCTCAGATCTCTACATTGACTACCAGTACCTAATATTAACTTGAAAATACTATTTTCTGCATATAAAACACAACTCGACAATTGTATTTCATATAGAATTGCAATCAATTAATAAACAAAAACTTGCCTTTTATAAGAAACCGTCTCTAGTTTGACCCAGACTTCGTTGTCAATTTCCATGTAACGAGCTGTGACTTTCCTCGCTGGTGGGATGGTACACAGGATGCCTTGAAACCGGTACCAAAGGATGTCTTCGCAGGCTGGCCAGGAAACCCTGTTGGCCCCAATCCTTTTCATACAACAAACCTTAACATGTGTGTTGTTCGTCTGTGATGATGCCAGGGTATAGTTGACCGTCGTACTTCAGCACACACCATTTGCCAACAACCTCAGGACTTTGCCACTTTTCTGTGGTCGTGGGAGCCTTCTGTTGATTGAATGTGAAATGCTTTGCATTAAAGCACTCACAGTTCAGATGTTGTCTTGCTGTGCACAAGCAGCTGACATCCCTGTAGTTCAGCTCTCCTTGGCCTAGGTTTACTGCCTGATACATCTTCATCGTAGATGGAACTGGTGGCACATCCTTGGGCATCTCTGACACTGCTCCCTCTTCCACAAAAAAACAACTTGATTGCTGTATCCGTCTTGCTCAACACAGAAAACAGCTCTGAAGCATCAGGGATATCTGTCCCCTTGCTGACAAGACTGTCAGCCATCCTCTTCAGGGTCCCCCCTAATCCATCCGGGGCACCCTTGCCGTAGCTTACGTCAAAGAGGCTTACCTCTGCCGTACTTACAAAGGTCATTTTCGGGAAAGTCAACATGAATTAAACATTCATGTGCTTTCAAGCCTTGTTTCAGTGCCCTGTAGTGGGTAAACTCATTCTTGATGTTGTAAGTCTGCTTCTTAAAAATGAGCAGCATCAGGTTCAGCTGTTCCAGCAGTTGCTGTTGGGTGGTCTGGAACTCTTTTTTGATTGTGACTTTGGATGTTTCCGCCATTGGGGTCATTCTTGTGCTCCTTATCCACAAGTTGCCCACTGGACATAAGTCACTTCAATCCTATCATTGAATTGTCCAGAGACGGGACAAGAGAGGTCCTTGCACACTGCACATTCTCCATACATGCACTTCATGCACTCCGTGTTGCATGTGAGGGATTTTAGAAGTTCATCAGGGTTGAAAGTGATGATGATCTTCAGGTGGTGCAGTTTCTGTATGATAGTACTGAGGTTTTCGTGCAGCTTGCATATGCAAGTCTCCCGGTCACTTAGAGTTGGGCGAACAACCCAAAAGGGACGCATTGAGCAGAAGAGGGAGTATGAGATCGACCCATCATGTTCTGCCAGAAACTTCACATGTAGATTTTTCATCGTGTCCAAAATGAACCTTTTCTGATTTTTGATTTTCCTCTGGGTGAGGGTCAGCTTTTTCCCAGTCGTAATTCGACTGACATCATCCCTGGTGTAAAAATCTCGGACTTTGTTTATGAAGCCATCTTCTTTCCTGGACTTGATCCTGTAGTAAGTCTCCCTCCACTTTTTGCGACGTCTGCGCTTTTCCCTGTTATTGACTGAATGCTATGTCCTCCCTGTATTTCTGCTGTTCCTTCTCTAAGTATCTCTCTCTCCTTTCTGGGTCGGCATTGCGTCGAGCGCGACAGTGCCGCTGTTTCTCTGCAGCACTTAAACGATTGGCTCCCTGTAAGTAATGTGTTCACATTGTAAAACTGAACACCTTCTGTAATTCCAACTCTAAAACTTAAAATCAAGAGAATAGTATTATAATTAATCAATGTATATACCAGACACACGTTTAAAATGGCTATTTCATTCAAACTTCTCACCCATGTTACTCTTATTCAGTCTGTTACCCTTCATATGAGTAACAGGACTGAGTTTTTAGCATAGCATTAGCAAGTACATGAAATGGAGCCACATGGCATCAATGCTAATAGCATGAGAACACTTAGCACCTTCAAGTGGTTTACCAAAACGATCTTTAAAAAAACAACATAATAACATCTAAGAAATGATTTAGGTTTCAGGACTGTACGTTGAGATTGACATTCTCAGTCATACTTACAATATGATAACAAATACCGAAAAAGGAGTGAGAGAACTTACTTTTGGTCTTCCCATGGCCTTCAGGAGACTCAAATGATGCTACTTCCTGTTGATTATGTGACTTATCAGGGTAACATGACTGAGTGAAAACCTGGGGACACGACTAAAATGTGTATTTTAACTAGCTAGCGGGCTCACTAACTTTAGCTGTTCTTTTTGCCTCAATCACATTAAATCTGAATCAAACGATCAAACCAGCAGCCAAGCGATTGAAGACCAATGTTCTGACATATTTTCAGCGCAATGTGAGTTTTTATTAGTCAGTAGAGCAATGTAATGTTATTGATCTCTGTTTCCCTTGCTATTTCCTTACCTTTCACACTGACACGGTATAAACAGCTCTACAGGCTTCACTGTCATGGTGCACAGTCAGTACACAACTATGCTCATCATGTCTTAGCAGGATCAGATGGTGACAGGTGTCCCTGCAGGGTCAGACAGCCAGGGAAGACCAGTCTTAGCTATAACAATCAGTGAATGGATACAAAGTTCCATCTTGAGTTGATGGTAGGCTACAGTCTGGGATCTGGGAATAATGGTCATTTCCATTTTTGAACCATTTATTATATTCTTGGATAATGTAATGTATAAATGTACACCAAGGTAATTATTTTTCACGGCTCATCTGAGCAAGATAAGATGGTGACCTGGGTCTCATCAGGGTCAGGCAGCCAAGAAGGCCAGTCTGTGACGGCGCAGAGGTGAACTTTTGCAGATACAACACTTTTTTACCACTGTGCAGCAAACACTGGACAAGCAAGAAGTGCGGTTTCTGTGTGTTTATGTGTAGGGGTATGTGCGTTTTTATAAGACTTCTGTTTTCCAAACCTTTCCCTTGAGACATTAAATGCAAAGATGGGAAGGAAGTTGTGTTGGGGAAAGAGTTGAGTTATTGACTAGACTTGTTGGGGTCGGGAATGCAGGCGGCTCTGGCTGGCTGGGCAGTCTGATAGAGGATGTCTTAATAAAGTCTTTGTACTTTATTTGTAAGAGTTGTTCATTTGTTAGGCTATTGGTTAAAACCTCTAGGGGCTATGTGGGACGCAAGCGTGCCACCCGTGGTGCACCCTATCAACAACAGGTGCATTTCAAGAGCGGCAAATTTGAAACCAATTAAATGTCAAAATTCAAATTTTTCAAACATACAACTATCTTACACCCTTTGAAAGATAAACATCTCCTTAATCTAACCACGTTGTCCGATTTCAAAAAGGTTTTACGGCGAAAGCATAAAGTTAGATTATGTTAGGAGAGTACATTGACAATAGCTGTGTGTAATGTTTTGTCAATTCAAAGACAGGCGTCACCAAAACCAGAAAATCAGCTAAAATTATGCACTAACCTTTGACAATCTCCATCAGATGACACTCCTAGGACATTATGTTAGACAATACATGCATTTTTAGTTCTATCAAGTTCATATTTAGATCCAAAAACAGCGTTTTACTATGGCGTTGATGTTCAGGAAATCGTTTCCCTCCAATAACCGGCAGTCAAGTCAGCACAACAAATTAAATAATTACTATTTGAAAACATTGGTAAAATATTATATTGTCATTCAAAGAATTATAGATTTACATCTCTTGAACGCAACCGGCTTGCCAGATTTAAAAATAACCTTACTGGGAAATCACACTTTGCAATAATCTGAGCACTGCGCCCAGAAAAATACGCTTTGCGATACAGACTAACCGCCATGTTGGAGAGATCTAAAATCGAAAATACTATGTAAATAATCCATTACCTTTGATTCTCTTCATCAGATGTCACTTCCAGGAATCCCAGGTCCATAACGAATGTAGTTCTGTTCGAAAAAGCTCATCATTTATGTCCAAAAAGCTCCGTGTTGTTAGCACATGATCTAAGCCCGCCGGACTTCACTTCATGAACGAGGGGAAAAAAAATATTTACGTTCGTTCAAACATGTCAAACGTTGTATAGCATAAATCATTAGTGCCTTTTTTAACCAGAACATGAATAATATTCAAGGCGGACGATTGCGTTCTCTTTTAAAACGTATTGGAACGAGAGTACCCAACATGAACTCGCGCGCCAGAGTCTAATCGGCCATCACCGTTCCATGGCTCTTGTTCGGTCAGATCTCACAGTATAAGACTCAAAACACTTTGTAAAGGCTGGTGACATCTAGTGGAAGCAATAGGAAGTGCTCAAACATTAATAAGCCCCTGTGTGTGTCAATGGCATAGGCTTAAAGGTAATTCAACACATCAGGTATCCACTTCCTGTCAGAATCTGTCTCAGGGTTTTGACTGCCATATGAGTTCTGTTATACTTACAGACACCATTCAAACAGTTTTAGAAAATTCAGAGTGTTTTCTATCCAAACCTGAACAATAATAGGCATATTCTAGCTTCTGAGTTGGTGTAGGAGGCAGTTAAAAATGGGCACATATTTTTTCAAAATTCTCAATACTGCCCCCTAGCCCTAAGAAGTTTTAAAGGTGCAACACAATATTGATTATTGAATTATCATTGATCTAGTTCAGTCTTATCAATCATTTAAACATATTTAATAATGATCTCTTATTAACTAGTTTGATGACTGTGGTCATTTTTGCTGACTTTTTGTCGTTCTAACTAGAGATGGCTAGAAGACATATTAGATTGGGGCATATTAGACTGTGTAGAAATGGAAGAAATTAGCTTTAGATGCCCCCAAAAATGGGAAGAGCTCCAGACCGCCTGCCAAGTTATGTTTCCCCCACTTCTAAAACCAAAGTTGTGCCCCTGTAATTTAAAAACAACTATAGCTAAATAGAAATTAGCAAATTAATTCAAAATAAAATAAATAATTGAACTATAATAACCTTGGTTCTATATCAGTTGGGCTCTCTATAAGCTTCAATATGAGGTTATTAACCTAGCATGAATGTGCATCCTTGTAGCTGTGTGGGCTAATATAGTGAAAATGTTTGCCTTGGGGTGAGTTGAGCCATTGGCCAGGGGGTAAGTTGAGCCAATGGTTGAGCAAATTGAAGTGTTTTCGTCACCGACGTAATGCAAGGCATTATCCCTGGGATTTGAGGTACGATCAGTGTTTAAAAAAGCACAATGTTTTTGTTTGGTGTGAAGCCTGTGTTAAAAATGCTTTCAAGGATTAAAAGACAAGACGTTTTTGTGATTGTGTTGAATTGTGTTTGGGAAATATGATAGAAATGGTTTCAAAAAGGCAGTGGTAATATTTAATTCAGTACAGAAATTTGTAGGAGGCTTAAAATTACCTGTCCCCCATCCCGGGGTTACCACTTTTTTTGGAACAAACTATGTTTTCAAAACTGTAATGTTTACATTAATTCTGATTATTTCCAGGTATACACAACTTGAAATATGTGTAGATATTGTTGTTAGAAGGGATACTATATTTCCCTTGATGGAGTGATGCTGAATGTAAAAAATTGCTACACTTACCCCACTCTCACCTACACGTCTTTACACACATGAACATACACACACACACAAACAAACACACACTAACACAACTGAGGCTTCTCTCCCTGCCATTATTTATGGTTAAAGAGCCTGCAAATTGGGAAAGTAGATTTATCTAATTAGAAAATACATTCCTTTTAGCAAGCAGTTCCAGAATCATCATTATTTAACCTCTACAGGATTGGTGTGTCCCCCGCAGGACGGTTGAGCTAAAGTAGGCTAATGCGATTAGCATGAGGTTGAAGTAACAAGAACATTTCCCAGGACATAGACATATCTGATATTGGCAGAAAGTTTACTTTCTTGTTAATCTAACTGCACTGTCAAATTTACAGTAGCTATTACAGTGAAATAATACCATGCTATTGTTTGAGGAGAGTGCACATTTATGAACTTGAAAAGTTATTAATAAACCAATTAGGCACATTTGGGCAGTCTTGATACAATATTTTGAAAATAAATATAATGGTTCATTGCATAAGTCTAAAACTTTGCCCATACACTGTCATCTAGAGGCCAAAATATAAATTGCACCTGTGCTGGAATAATACATTATGGCCTTTCTCTTGCATTTCAAAGATCATGTTACCTAAAAATACAAAATAACTTGTTTTTTCTTTGTATTATCTTTTACCAGATCTATTGTGTTATATTCTCCTACATTCCTTTCACATTTCCACAAACTTCAAAGAGTTTCCTTTCAAATGGTACCAATAATATGGATATCCTTGCTTCAGGGCCTGAGCTACAGGCAGTTAGATTTGGGTCATTTCAGTTAGATTTTGGGTCATATCAGGCAAAACTTGAAAAAAAGGGTCCGATCCTTGGGAGGGCCAGAGGCAGTAAGATTCAGATACATATCTGGGTCATTCCACCAATTCAGTGCCTCTTGTGAAGTGTTACCACACTTGGCCTAGTAGGCATCTCTTTGTTCATGCTTTGTCTTGTAAGTTAAACATAGGATCTATATTTCTAGAATTACGTTTGTTAATATCAGTATTGCCTTGCAATTTAAGCTTTATGCCTAGTATATGAATTCATTCATTTTACAAGGTTAGTAAATAATACTTGCTTTGATATTTGCTTCTTATGACCATTTCTTGATCTTAGTCAGCTAAAGGCATAATACTTGATTGCACATGGTTTAACTACAGTCTCTTGCATATTGCTATTTATCTTAATTCATTTAATGGGCAAATTGCTTAGTCTTATTTTGTGTTGCATATATGATAATTATTACCCCACTACAGTAAATGGTGACCCCTGGGGTGATATCTTATGGATACTTTGGACTAAATTGGGAGTGTAGTATTCCATTAGATTCCCCAATGTTGTGCCTGGACTATCATTAAATGTAGACATACTGTACGTAATTTCTAGCTGCAGACTAGTAATTATACGTCTAAGATTTGCTCTTATTCTGTAGTGATCATTAGTCTCAGAGTTTAACCATTTCTAGCCATGTAGCCAAAACGACAGCTGTATGGTCTCGATGGACTATAGAATTGTAGCCAGTCCAACGTCAGCGTGGGAACTCCGTCCCGGCATTATCTGACTTAATGTATATTTTGTAGGAAGTGGGTTTTATACTCTGTGGAAGAAGGGGCGGTTCTATGAATCAAATCAAATGTATTTATATAGCCCTTCTTACATCAGCTGATATCTCAAAGTGCTGTACAGAAACCCAGCCTAAAACCCCAAACAGCAAGCAATGCAGGTGTAGAAGCACGGTGGCTAGGAAAAACTCCCTAGAAAGGCCAAAACTTAGGAAGAAACCTAGAGAGGAATCAGGCTATGAGGGGTAGCCAGTCCACTTCTGGCTGTGCCGGGTGGAGATTATAACAGAACATGGCCAAGATGTTCAAATGTTCATAAATGACCAGCATGGTCAAATAATAATAATAATAATCACAGTAGTTGTCGAGGGTGCAACAAGTCAGCACCTCAAGAGTAAATGTCAGTTGGCTTTTCATAGCCGATCATTGAGAGTATCTCTACCGCTCCTGCTGTCTCTAGAGAGTTGAAAACAGCAGGTCTGGGACAGGTAGCACGTCCGGTGAACAGGTCAGGGTTCCATAGCTGCAGGCAGAACAGTTGAAACTGGAGCAGCAGCACGGCCAGGTGGACTGGGGACAGCAAGGAGTCATCATGCCAGGTAGTCCATAGGCATGGTCCTAGGGCTCAGGTCCTCTGAGAGAGAGAAAGAAAGAAAAAGAGAAGGAGAGAATTAGAAAGAGCATACTTAAATTCACACAGGACACCGGATAAGACAGGATAAATACTCCAGATATAACAGACTGACCCTAGCCCCCCGACACATAAACTACTGCAGCATATGACACCTTATGTGATGTCTGGGCTCACGGGGGTGTGGCCAATGACTAGTTCATCTTTATATGAAAATCCATACTCTCATTTAGAAGGTTAACATCACATTACATCTTTTCACAAATAGTTTAATGTTTAATCACATAAGTTTCACAATATTTAGATGTAAATCTGACAGCTGGAAAATGTACACATAAAGATATATATTTGTGTGTGTTTCCTGTACTTCATGATGTCACAAAATCGAATAACTTCGACAGGATTGTTCTTTAAATGTCCATGGACCATTCCCACATTCTCAAAAATATAAATATTGTTCAGTTCTCCCCTTTTGGGGATTAGGAGTTTTGAACAAAGATAAGCTCTTTTTTCTGGTAGACTATCTCCGGAAGACACATTTCAGTTGAATGCATTCAGTTGTACAACTGACTAGGTATCCCCCTTTCTCTTTGTCCTTGCTTAACACCCACCAAAATAGGGAATTGAAGGGAAATATATGCATTTTGGAACTCTTCTCTGATGAGATGCTTTCAAAAAATATTTATTGGGAAAAGAAACATGAGCAAAATGTTGTACATGTTGCCTCTTTAGAAGGAGTGAGGATGCTTTTGGAGCAGCAAAGTAAAGTGCTAGAAAAATATGTCAAGACACAGGAGCACATAGCTCTGCTTTCAGGCTCACCATTCAGGCACTTATGACATTTCAGACACCAATAGTGGTGTTGGCTTTACAGGCGACTGTGGAGAGCACAGCCGCACTCGAACGCACGGTCTGCCGCCCACATATTCGAATTCGCAGCCAATGTCACACTCCTCATAGACTAGCGAGTCAATTTAGGGCAGTAGCAGCTCATGCTTCAGTCATTAGGGCATTGAAAACAATGCAGGGGTATTGCTGTGACTTTGGCTATGGATATTCAAGATAATTTATTGACTAATGACTAGAATAATCAATTGATCTAATTCTTGTAATTCATTTGGTTATCCTATCCAAGTTAATCAAAATGGTGGGCAGCATTGATATATAGAGATCCCTTTAATTAACTCTGTCAGTAGTAATCATTAACCATTGTATCAATCTTATATCAACAACAGTCTTAATCAACGGTCAGTTACTCTATTCTCATTTTGAAAGTCATCAAGCTCAGAAACTTCAAGGACCCAATCACTTGTAAATGAACTCAATGGCACAGATAATTCATTTTCAAGGCTTCATTTACTAGACAAAATAAGTTGGAAAATGATGTCGTTGACAGATACGATGGTAAGGCATAGTATAGGCTAACAGAATACAACACAGTTATTGAGGTGAGAATCTCCACTGGTCAATATAAGCGAGCTCCCGTACTTAACTCAGCAAATACAACAATACATTCACAGACTTTTGAGGACAAGAGGGTCTTATCAATTTAGAGGGAGAATATGAGAGGCTCCACCAACACTTCACTGCTTCCTGTGCTTGGCCCTCCTATGTTGAACATAATAAATGGCTCCCTGTCCACCGGATGTGTACCAAACTCACTAAAAGTGGCAGTAATAAAGCATCTCTTGACCCAGAAAATATAAAACACTATCGGCCTATATCGAATCTCCCATTCCTCTCAAAATGTTTTGAAAAAGCTGTTGCGAAGTTTTCTGTCCAAAATTATGCAGAAACATTAATCTTGCCGCACGTTCAGGACAGGGGGCGCTATAGCGAATTTAGAAAAAAATACGTGCCCATTTTAAACGGCCTCCTACTCAAACTCAGAAGCTAGGATATGCATATAATTAGTCGATTTGGATAGAAAACACTCTAAAGTTTCTAAAACTGTTTGAATGGTGTCTGTGAGTATAACAGAACTCATATGGCAGTCAAAACCCCAAGACAGATCCTAACAGGAAGTGGAAATCTGATTTGTGGAATCACTTTCAAGTCTTTGCCTATGATCCACATCGTGCGTTAGGATTCATTGAACACTTCCTAAGGCCTCCACTAGATGTCAACAGTCTTTACAAAGTGGTTTGAGTCTTCTCCGATAGAAACTGACCGAACGAGAGGCCTGGAAAGTTGGTCATAGCGGGAGGGCCATTACTACTATGACGCGTGCGCCCGTGGGTACCCTCTCGTTCCGAAACGTTTAGTAAGACAATGCAATCGTCCGCCTTGAATATTATGGAAGCTCTGATGATTGAAAAAGGCCCTAAAGATTTATGTTATACAACATTTGACATGTTTGAACGAACGTAAATATATATTTTTTGCACATTCGTGACGACAAGTCCCGCGTGCTTCAGTACATTTTGAGTAGCCTTCGGAACGCGCTAACAAGAAGGAGCTATTGGGACATAAATTATTAACTTTTTCGAACAAAACTACATTTGTTGTGGACCTGGGATTCCTGGAAGTGCCTTCTGATGAAGATAATCAAAGGTAAGGGAATGTTTACAATAGTATATTTGATTTTAGATGGTTCCAAGATGGCGCTAACCTGTATTGCCTAGCCTATTTTTCTGAGCATAGCACCTTGTTTATTGCAAAGTGTGATTTCCCAGTAAAGTTATTTTTAAATCTGGCAATGCGGTTGCATTCACGAGATGTTAATCTATAATTCTTTGAATGACAATATTACATTTTAAAAATGTTTTCGAATAGTAATTTAGTAAATTGTAGCGCTGATTCACCGGATGCATTTGAGGGAAAATATTTTCTGAACATCATGCGCCGATGTAAAATGCTGTTTTTATATATAAATATGAACTTTATCGAACAAAAGAATGCATGTATTGTGTAACATGATGTCCTAGGAGTGTCATCTGATGAGGTTGTCAAAGGTTAGTGCTTCATTTAGCTGTGTTTTGGTTATTTGTGATGCATGTGGTTGGCCGGAAAATGGCGGTGTGGCAATTTTGACGATGTACTCTCCTAACATAATGTAATATTTTGCTTTCGCTGTAAAGCCTTTTTGAAATCGGAAGTGTATCTATAACACGGTGTAAAATAGTCCTATGTTTGAGAAACAGAAATTAGATTTGGTTATGAATATGGCGCTCTGATTTTTCGCTGGATGTTGATCCCGATTACGGGATCAGCGCTTCAAGAGGTTTTAACCCATGCTTTTGTCACTTCTAGATTAGACTACTGCAATGCTCTACTTTCCGGTTACCTGGATAAAGCACTAAATAAACCTCAGTTAGTGCTAAACACGGCTTCTAGAATCTTGACTAGAACCAAAAAATGTGATCAAAATGTGATCATTCCTCCAGTGCTAGCCTCTCAACACTGGCTTCCTGCTAAGGCTAGGGCTGATTTCAAGGTTTTACTGCTAACCTACACAGCATTACATGGGCTTGCTCCTACCTATCTTTCCAATTTGGTCCTGCCGTACATACAGTTGAAGTCGGAAGTTCACATACACTTAGGTTGGAGTCATTAAAACTCGTTTTTCAACCACTCCACAAATTTCTTGTTAAAAACTATAGTTTTGGCAAGTCGGTTAGGACATCTACTTTGTGCATGACACAAATAATTATTCCAACAATTGATTATAATAAAAATAACTCGTGTCATGCACAAAGTAGATGTCCTAACCGACTTGCCAAAACTATAGTTTGGGTGACAAAACATTTCTAAATATTAAATTACCGTACTTCGAAGCATGTCAACCGCTGTTTAAAATCAATTTTTATGCTATTTTTCTCGTAAAAAAGCGATAATATTCCGACCGGGAGTCGTTGTTTTCGTTCAAAGACGAAAGAATAAAAACATGGTGTCGCCTCGTGCACGCGCCTCCAGTCTCTGTTCTCTGATTGACCACTATCTAAATGCGCTAGTGTTTTTCAGCCAGGACCTGCAAAGACATCATTCAGCTTTTTGCGGCCTTCTGAGAGCCTATGGGAGCCGTAGAAAGTGTCACGTTACAGCAGAGATCCCCTGTTTTGGATAGAAGGCCAAGAAATGGCCAGAGAGGGCGCTTCCTGTTTGGAATCTTCTCAGGTTTTGGCCTGCCAAATGAGTTCTGTTATACTCACAGACACCATTCAAACAGTTTTAGAAACTTTAGAGTGTTTTCTATCCAAAGCCAATAATTATATGCATATTCTAGTTTCTGGGCAGGAGTAATAATCAGATTAAATCGGGTACGTTTTTCATCCGGCCGTGAAAATACTGCCCACTATCCTTAAAGGCACAAAGCAATAACATGTTCTGTAAAACAGTTGAACAACAATATTAAAGGTAGTGACACATACAGATTGTCTATGTGTAGTTAGAATTAGCATAAATCAATATTAGCATTTAAAAAATTGACCATAGCCATGTTCTCCGCCAACAGGACATAAAAGAAAATGCAATTTCTAACTGGTTTCTATAAGCAACCAGAGATTCTGGAAAGTAAATCTGTTGAAATGTGTTTAGAGCCAATCAGGAAGTAGAGACTTAACTGTATCTTTAAACATGGATTAAATGGTACAGTATGTGACAAAGTCACTGTTCTGTCTCTGGAGACAGAGCTGTCATATCTAACCAAATTAATTTCAAACCTGACAAAATCACATACAAGGATTAAAAACTATGCTATCTTTATCAAGTAACCTTCTATAAGATGAGGATAATAGCAAAATACTGTTGTGTTCGACATTTTGAACATTGAGATATTAAATAAATGATAGAGAAGAAGCATAGAAAGCCCGAAGGCTTTGGAATGCGTTTGATGGGGGAGAGGAGAGCGACGTGTTGATATAGGGAAGACAGATGGATATCTGTGGATTAGGTGAAGGAGGGGTTGAGGTCAAGAGGTGAGGACAGATTCTCTTAAGAGAGTAATAAATGTTTGGTATCCTGTTACCCTCTTTATTAGCTTCCTGTAGAGCCATAAAATGTAAGGATTGAAGAGAAGGAGGAGTGTCTTAAGTGGGATATAAATATCTGGATGGGACAAATGTTGGGTTGTCTGATTACAGCTGTACAGAACCTTTGGCAATAATTAAAGTTGGTTAAAGCTTCTCTAGTGTCCGTGAGTTATTTACTCTGAAAAATAAGAACCTAACAATACTAAAACTTTGGAGTGAGATCCAAAGCTCACCCACTGCTTGTGTAAATCAATTATGAATAATTCAGTAGTTTGTAAACTCAATCTGAGCCCTCCCTTGAACACACACACATCCATAGATGTGGTTGTGGCCAACAGGAAGATTTAATCATGTGCCACATCAACATGAATCTGATCCCTTGCACAACCACATAGGTAATTTTGTCTAGCATTGTGTGTGACAACAAATGGAGAATAGTTCAATTTAATAATGTGGCCACCGCACAAGGGTTGAAATTGTTTCAGCATAACCTAGTACAAGACGTTAGCTGTGTGTTAGTAAGCTTGTCAGTATAATTCTTGAGCAAAACGTTGGGTTATTTTCAAGACATGACAGAAATAGTCAACAAGTAAGACATGAAACATACACTGAGTGTACAAAACATTAGGAACACCTTCCTAATATTGAGTCACACCCCTTTTTGTCCTCAGAACAGTCTCAATTCATCGGGGCATAGACTGCAAGGTGTCGAAAGCATTCCGCAGGGTAGGCCCATTTTGACTCCAATGCTTCCCACAGTTGTGTCAAGTTGGCTGGATGGCCTTTGGGTGGCGGACCATTCTTGATACACACGCATAACAGTTGAACGTGAAAACTCAGCAGCGTTGCAGTTCTTGACACACTTAAATTAGTGCGCCTGGCACCTACTACCATACCCCATTCAAAGGCACTTAAATCTTTTGTCTTGCCCATTCACCCTCTGAATGGCACACACACACACAATCCATGTATCAATTGTCTCAAGGCTCTCAATCATAATCTCCCATTAAAAACGCATTCAAATCTACTGTTTCATATTGAGAGATGAGTTTGGTATGGAAAACCAGCCAGGCCAACTTGATTCTCTTTTATCGTGCACATAAAAGGGGCGTCGAGCCGAAGTTAAGAAATTCATCCAAGGAATCAGCTTTCCATAGTGTCAGCAATTAGCTAAAATGTTACAAAAATAATCAACATCCGAAGTTTGAACCATAAAAAGATCTGAAATCGAATCGGTCGGACATGTCATATTTGCTGTGTAACAGAAAAGAGTCAATCATTATTATAACAACAATCAAATAAATGTAAACATAGGAAACACCTATCAATACCTTTAGATCAGGTATTTCCAAATTGGGGTACATACGCGCAATGGAGTTGGGGGTACGCCAAATAAAAATGTGACTCACATTTTTATTTTATATAATTTTACATTTTCAAACAGTCCATTTAGATTTTCCAATGGGGCTATACATTTGGGTGAGTTTTTTTTCCTGGCCTGAGTAGCCTCGTTTCACTGCCAAAAATAAAATGAAACCAACACAATGTCAAATACAGGTAGCCTACTCAAATAATTAACATCCAATCACATTAACCATTACTCTCTCGTGGGAATGGTCTGTATGTTGCCAATCACAGCTGCTGCTTATTCCATTTGCTCAAAAATAGATTAATGGTTAAAAAAAAAGTAAGGCCCGCGCCCATAGAGACACATTCCAGCAATACTACACCTGCACCTGTCGATGACACAAGTTGTTCTATTTCCACGAGCACATCCAATGCTAGCATAAGTAACTCTACATTTGTTGTTAGCCAAGCTAGCATGGACACTGACAGTTGTGAATCTGATGCAGCCGAAGAGCTACTACCGAACAAAGCACCGAACAACAGACAGGGACGTTGGACCATCAAAGAGGCGCAAATATGATGAGAACTACATTGATTTGGGGTTCACAAATATTGGGAGTAGTGCCTTTCCTCAGCCACAGTGTGTTATATGAAACAATCTCAGAACTCAATGAAACCTTCACTCTTGCGCAGACATTTACAAACAAAACATGCCAATTTGAAAAATAAGCCACAGGAGTTTTTTGAGCAAGAATCAAGACGACTTTCGAGTAGTAAAACATGTATAAAAGCAACAGATACCATTAATAAGAAGGGGCTAGAAGTGTCTTACATGGTGAGCTACCGAGTGGCTAGGACAGGCAAGCCCCATACTATTGTGGAGGACTTCATCAAACAACACCATTTCACGACACATCAGTGACATGGCAGGAGATGTTTTGAAACAATTACTGCTTCGCAATCAAGCCAGTGAATTCTATGCGTTACAGCTGGATGAGTCAACAGACGTGGCGGGCCTGGCACAGCTCCTGGTATACAGTGGCTTGCGAAAGTATTCACCCCCTTGGCATTATTATATTTTTGTTGCCTTACAACCTGGAATTAAAATAGATTTTTTTGGTGTTTTGTTTCATTTGATTTAAACAACACTTTGAAGATAAATATATATTTTTCTGAAACAAACAAGAAATAAGACAAAAAAAACAGAAAACTTGAGCGTGCATAACTATTCACCACCCCAAAGTCTATACTTTGTAGAGCCACCTTTTGCAGCAATTACAGCTGCAAGTCTTGGGGCATGTCTCTATACGCTTGGCACATTTAGCCACTGGGATTTTTGCCCATTCTCAAGACAAAATTGCTCCAGCTCCTTCAAGTTGGATGGGTTCTGCTTGTGTACAGCAATCTTTAAGTCATACCACAGATTCTCAATTGGATTGGGGTCTGGGCTTTGACTAGGCCATTCCAAGACATTTAAATGTTTCCCCTTAAACCACTCGAGTGTTGCTTTAGCAGTATGCTTAGGGTCATTTTCCTGCTGGAAGGTGAACCTCCAAAACAGTCTCAAATCTCTGCAAGGCTGAAACAGGTTTCCCTCAAGAATTTCCCTGTATTTAGCGCCATCCATCAGTCCGTCAATTCTGACCAGTTTCTCAGTCCCTGCCGATGAAAAACATCCCCACAGCATGATGCTGCCACCACTGTGGGTTGAGGTGTTCTTGGGGTGATAAGAAGTGATGGGTTTGCACCAGCCAAAGCGTTTTCCCGTATTTACCTAGTTATGTGACTTCTGAAGGTAGTTCGTTGCACCAGATCTTATTTAGGGGCTTCATAGCAAAGAGGGTGAATGCATATGCATGCACCACTTTTCAGTTTTTAAAAAAACATTTTTTTCTATGAAACAAGTTCTTTTTTTCATTTCACTTCATCAATTTAGACTATTTTGTGTATGTCCATTACATGAAATCCAAATAAAAATCCATTTAAATTACAGGTTGTAATGCAACAAAATAGGAAAAACGCCAAGGGCGATGAATACTTTTGCAAGGCACTGTACGTTTATGGGGGGGGTTAAATTAAGGAAGACATCCTTTCTGCAAACCACTGGAAACCAGGACAACAGGAGAGGATATTTTTTAAGTACTGGACAAATAAACTCCTCTCTTTTCCCCAGTTTACGACTCTGAATAGCTCTGAAGGGGACAAGCAGACAGAAAAAAAGACTGTCTTGTGATCTGCATGGGTTACAAAGGAAACGACCAGTCAGTCAATTTGAGCGCCAAGAGATGTTTATTGAAAGAGAGAAAGACAAAGGGACCATTCTTCACCATCCTTAACAAAGAGAACATGGCACCAAGAGCATAAAAGGACATTGAACTGTTCTCCCTTTGTTGTCACACACAATGCTAGACAAAATGTCTTATGTGGTTGTGCAAGGGATCAGATTCATGTTGATGTGGCACATATGATTAAATCTTCCTGTTGGCCACAACCACATCTATGGATGTGTGTGTGTTCAAGGGGGGGCTCAGATTGGGTTTACAAACTACTGAATTATTCATATTTGATTTACACAAGTAGTGGGTGAGCTTTGGATCTCACTCCCAAGTTTTATTTAGAATTTTGCTATTATCCACATCTTGTAGAAAGTTACTTGCTAAAGATAACACATTTACTTTGTAGACCCTCTGCTTGCTTTGAAACCAGTTGGAAATTACTTTTTATTTTATGACCTGTTGGCGAGGAACATGGATATAATAACTTTTATACATTCTAATATTGATTTATGCTTATTCTAACTACACACAATCTGTATGTCACTACCTTTAAAATTGTTATTCAACTGTTTTACAGAACAGTTTATTGATTTTTGCCTTTAACATGATGTGTTAGTATTATTTTCTGTTTCTATTTATCTACACTCAATAATTGATCTTAGGGTGATTTGTTTTCATGAATATTTATTTATTTAGTACTTTTTACCCCTCTCCCCAATTTTGTGGTATCTAATTTGCAGTTACAGTCTTGTCCCATCGCTTCAACTCCCGTACGGACTCGGGAGAGGCAAAGGTCGAGAGTCATGCGTCCTCCGAAACACAACCCTGCCAAGCCACACTGCTTCTTGGCACATTTCTCGCTTAACCCGGAAGCCAGCCGCACCAATGTGTTGGAGTAAACACCATACAACTGGCGACCGAAGTCAGCTTGCAGGAGCCCAGCTTGCCACAAGGAGTTGCTAGAGGATGCTGGCCCAATTGTGAGCCGCCTCATAGGTCTCCCGGTCACAGCCGGCTGTGGCGCCTCAAGCACTGTAATGCAGTGCCTTAGACCACTGTGCAACTCAGGGGTCCCAGTTGTCATATTTTCAAGGTAAATTTCCTCCCAGGGGGAGAGGCTTTTTCAATGGAACTTTGTCTTTCTCAAAGAAAAGTACAATTTAACACTTATGATAGTGTAACTAAGTATGCATTTATTGGCCTTTCATTCCATTTTATATCCATCTGATTCATACTTAATAAACTTTGAAGATACCATTGACCAGACCAGCCAATCTGACCAACATACAAAGCCAAACAGTGACTAGTAACTCTTGACTGTAATAATGCTTCATCAAATGTTGAGAACTGATTGAACTGGTGTAATCTTTCTGCCCTCAACAAAGATTGACGTTTTATTGAGCTTGGTTGAAAGAATGTGTATGAAGGGACATTTGCATGACCACATTATCAACGATCCCCCGGAAGACACTCCTGATGTCATGGGCCCAAGTACTAGAAGTTGGGTTCCATAAGTTTGACTGAAGTCTCAAAAAGGAACTCTCATGTGGTGCGGGCCATTTCTTCCAGTATTGGACACAGGCTGTCCATATATATACAGCTTCTTTACACATGAGATTTTTAGGCTCTGCCCTAATTTATGTTCTCTCTCACCTGGAGCTGCATGGCAAATGGTCCAGGAATATAAGGAAAGCACAAAGAACAATGCCCAAGGACTAGATAGCCATCCCCCTCTGAGGGGCCAAAAAGATATCTCTGTTACAGTATCCTGAGGACTGACTATTGAATGTGTGATAGAATGATACTATAGTATCCATGTCTGGTATCTATCTGAAACTTGTCACCTAAATAGGAATCTGAAGCTATGTATATACAGTACCAGTCAAAAGTCTGGACACAACTACTCATTCCAGGGTTTTTCTTTATTTTACTATTTTCTACATTGTAGAATAATAGTGAAGACATCAAAACTATGAAATAACACATCTGGAATCATGTAGTTACCAAAAAAGTGTTAAACAAATCCAAATATATTTGACATTCTTCAAAGTAGCCACCCTTTGCATTGACGACAGCTTTGCACACTCTTGGCATCCAATCAAGTTTTAGAAACATCTTAAGGATGATCAATGGAAACAGGATTCACCTGAGCTCAATATCGAGTCTCATAGCAAAGTGTCTGAATATATATGTAAATAAGCTATTTCTGTTTTTTAAATTTGCAAACATTTCTAAAAACCTGATTTCTCTTTGACATTATGGGGTATTGTTCGTAAGTGGCTGAGGATTTTCTTTTCTTCTTTAATCCATTTTTGAATAAGGCTATAACGTAACAAAATGTGGAAAAAGTCAAGGGATCTGAGTACTATCTGAAGGCCCTGTGCGTATAATATACGCATATATGATCATTATTACCCCACTACAGTAGAACCAGCTGACCTGCTTTTACACTATGATTTGAATATTAGATCATCAATTTTTCTTTAAAACATTTAAAAAGGAATAGTTCCACCATATAAAAAAAAGAGTTAAGTTCTACGACTGTCCCTAAAAATGAGGGACAGTCGTAGATGAATCACTGATCACAGGATATAATAATAATCTTCAGAAATGACTAGGGCTTTACAATGATGATGAAAACGTGGAGAAATGTTTGGATTAAGCGGATTAAAATCTTCCTAGAAGGGCCCACACAGGGACATGCTGAATTTAGGCACATTAGCAAGTCTTCAACAATCGGATTTATTGAAATTTCCATGTGATCTTTATTAAAGGGCACTTTATTTAATATTACAGGCTTTAAAATTCAATATTGGTGTACAAGTTCTACTTAAAATATCAAAGGGATGCAAAAGGCATTATTTTCGTGGAATGACCCATCTAATACTCAGACTGAGATGCACATACAAGTAAGTGTCTTTTGTTCCGTCTTTCTTTTGTCTGGTTTTGCATCTTTTTCACTCTTCCTCCATCAGTCTCTTTCAGAATCTGTATTCTTATGGACCAAGATCACACACACACACACTCAATCAATATGCACAAAGTAATACTGTATGCAACTAATCCCACTCCCTCTTATTTCCAGTGGTTTATATACAATGTACAGAACCATACCTGTTTGCCCATTTTGTCAAGACATATCCTTCAAATGGACCCATGTCTGTGATGTGTATGTGGCTATGCCAAGACAAAGCCTGTAAGATTAGGACCAGGCAGGCAGAGCAGAGTAAAGCCATGTCAGACTGGGAAGTAGGGGACAGAACAGAGCAGAGTAAAGCCAGGTCAGACTGGGAAGTAGGGGACAGAACAGAGCAGAGTAAAGCCAGCTCAGACTGGGAAGTAGGAGACAGAACAGAGCAGAGTAAAGCCATGTCAGACTGGGAAGTAAGGGACAGAACAGAGCAGAGTAAAGCCAGGTCAGACAGGGAAGTAAGGGACAGACCAGAGCAGAGTAAAGCCAGGTCAGACTGGGAAGTAGGGGACAGAGCAGAGTAAAGCCAGGTCAAACTGGGAAGTAAGGGACAGAACAGAGCAGAGTAAAGCCAGGTCAGTCTGGGAAGCAGGGGACAGGTCAGACTGGGAAATAGGGGACAGAACAGAGCAGTCTAAAGCCAGGTCAGACTGGGAAGCAGGGGACAGAAGTGAGTGTGTGTGTATGACATAGCACTCCAGCCTGTTTAGGAAATGTTGTGTGTGTCTCCGGCTCCTGTGAGCCTTCCTCGAGCCCAGCACTGCTAATGAGGCCTCTGGGAACAAATCCTTTAAACTAAGAGATGTAACCGTATTTGTTTGGTTTTACTATCCTTGGACCAGAAATCCTCACAAGGATACTAAAACAAGGAACATTCTGACAAGTTTAGGTTCAGGGTTAAGGTTAGGGTTAGAGAAAATACGATTTTTGTTTGGTCCCCACAAGGATAGTAAAACAAATGTGTGTGCGTGCGTGTGTGTAATCCATAAAAATATCTGTTTTGAGGAAATCACTAAATAGAGCACACAAGGCCAATGTGGGATAAACACTGGACAGACTCGTTTCAGGAAACTTGGCATATGTCGTGCGTCACTACTTCACAGGAGAGCTATTTTAATGTACAGTACATTTTGGAATATAACTTTCATGTGCCTTAAAACCTCTTATGGCTAGGGGGCAGTATTTTCACGGCTGGATAAAAAACGTACCCGATTTAATCTGATTATTAGTCCTGCCCAGAAACTAGAATATGCATATAATTATTAGCTTTGGAGAGAAAACACTCCACAGTTTCTGAAACTGTTTGAATGGTGTCTGTGAGTATAACAGAACTCATATGGCAGGCAAAAACCTGAGATGCTTCTGTTCAGGAAGTACCCTGTCAGACCTTTTATTTTCTTTCTTTGACATCTCTTCCAAAAACTAAGGATCTCTGCTGTTACGTGACACTTCCCACGTCTCCAATGGAGTCTCAGAGCCCGGGAAAAACAGGAATGACGTAATTCAAAGCCCTGGCTGAAACAAAGGAGAGCAAAAGCTAAGTGGTCACTCAGTGGACTAAGCCTTACGCTCGCGACCCGCCCCGCCCCCGGCTTTCGGTTTTTCCCTCAGTATACAGACAGGCAGATTCCCGGTCGGAATATTATCGCTTTTCTACGAGATAAATTGCATAAAAATTGGTTTTAAACAGCGGTTGACATGCTTCGAAGTACGGTAATGGAATATTTAGACATTTTTTGTCACATTCTGCGCCATGCTCGTGGCCGAGATTTAGCGTTGGGATAGTGTCTAGAACGCACGAACAAAACGTCTTGATGGAACATAACGATGGATTATTTGGGACCAAACCTACATTTGTTATTGAAGTAGAAGTCCTGGGACTGCATTCTGACGAAGAACAAGCAAGGTAAGAACATTTTTCTTATAGGAAATGTGATTTTGGTGAAGGCTAAACTGGTTGGGTGTCTAAATAGCTAGCCCGTGATGGCTGGGCTATGTACTTAGATTATTGCAAAATGTGCTTCATCCGAAAAGCTATTTTAAAATCGGACATATCGAGTGCATAGAGGAGTTCTGTATCTATAATTCTTAAAATAATTGTTATGCTTTTTGTGAACGTTTATCGTGAGTAATTTAGTAAAATCACCGGAAGTGTTCGGTGGGAATGCTAGTTCTGAACGTCACATGCTAATGTAAAAAGCTGGTTTTTGATATAAATATGAACTTGATTGAACAGACATGCATGTATTGTATAACATAATGTCCTAGGTGTGTCATCTGATGAAGATCATAAAAGGTTAGTGCTGCATTTAGCTGTGGTTTGGGTTTATGTGACATGATATGCTAGCTTGAAAAATGGGTGTCTGATTATTTCTGGCTGGGTACTCTGCTGACATAATCTAATGTTTTGCTTTCGCTGTAAAGCCTTTTTGAAATCGGACAGTGTGGTTAGATAAAGGAGAGTCTTGTCTTTAAATAGCTGTAAAATAGTCATATGTTTGAAAAATGAAAGTTTTCGGATTTTAGAGGAGTTTGTATTTCGCGCCCCGCCCATCATTGGATATTGGAGCAGACGTTCCGCTAGCGGAACGTGTAGATGTAAGAGTTAATAACAAACGTGTATGCCATCTGTAAATACGAATAAAATGGTTCAATTACAAGCCTAGTTGGTTTAGCCCCAGAAAATTGAGCAACTTTCCCGCTAGCCATGATTGGCTGAGATAATGAGTGGGCTGGAGATGAGTTCGGATTGGTCTGCCATGTAGCAAGCTTCTGTCAATAACATGAGCTGGTCAGTATGTGTAGGTAATCCTTTCTAACACATTTAAAAAAAAAGATATCACGTAGTAGAACTGCCTAAGTGATGCTCTCCACTTTCTGGAGGACCTAGTTTTGAACTCAGTGGAATTAGAGTGTGATAGTTAAGGAGACTGAGAAAATTCTGCCGTTTGATTGCAAATATGAGTCAAAAAGAGAACACACAGAAGGCTGTTGTATAAAACACCTGCCTCTTGATTACATCTTCAAATGAATGGAAACCATGGCATCTGTGACAGAGAGGGAGAAGCATCCATCCATGTATACAGATAAGAGAGTCTAGCTAACTACAATTTTCAGATATTACACGTTTCTAATTTTGTCAGAAAGTAATTTTCATTTCAAGTTAAAGTGTACTGTATTCTAGCTAGCTGACATTAGCTGGCTGGCTCGCTAGCTAACGTTACGTGTATGAGATCTGTGTAGTTATATTATTCGTATATCAGAGCCATTTACATTGCTAGTTATAGGCTAATGTTAGCTAGCTATTATTGAACCTAGTTGGTTAGCTACCTGTAGATTCATGCACGGTAGTAACGTTATGAGTTGAGATTATGGTTAATTGTTTAGCTAGCTAGCTAGCTACATGTCGAGCAAGTAACCATATCAATAGAATGTTCATGATGTCACTGTGACAACTGTCGATAGACGTTGTTGGTAAATTCGCTCAGGCTATCTACTTCGATTTCAGAGCACTCTCGTCTGAGTGTGCCAGAGAGCAGAATAACTGACAAATTTACAAATTTAAGAAAGCTCAAAAAAGCGTAATTAAATTGTTGCCAGCAGCACAGTTGCAGTCACCAACACTCTGGATAACATGAAAACAGCCTAACCAGCTCTACTAGGGCAAGTAAAATGGTCAGAGTGAGCTGTTCTCTCCTTTGTGTCTGGAAAGTAGCTAGCTATCTAACCAATGTTAGCCAGTTAGCTTGGGTGCTTGACTGATGTTGTTAGGTCAGAATGCTCGGATCAACCCCCGCTCAGAGTGCGCTCTGAACGCTCCGAGATCAAAACGCTCTGAATTTACGAACGGACCATCTGACAACGCTCTGAGTTTACCAACGCCCAGACTGCACTCTGAGCACACTCTGGCACTCCAGATTAAATTTATGAATACACCCATAATATAAACCAGCCTTTAGTCTTGAAATATTTGGTTGTTTAGTGCATGGCATCACATGTGAATCCTTAAAGAGATGGGTGGGGATAAGGCTTTAGAGGGTGGGAACGATGCTGAATGGGTGTATTCAAATAAGAACTCTCCAGTAGGTGTAGTAAAACATACAAGGCCATTTTCTCAAAAGTGAGGTTACAAGTTTTGTCACAAAAAGAGCCGTGTTGAATAGACCAAACTGCAGCAGGAATATGGATGCTCATATTTTAATTTTAAAAAAAGGAGTAAAGCATCCACTGGAAAAACAATACACACGACAGGAACAGTCTTACAGGCATACAAAACCGCAGTGCAAGAACAACTACCCACAACCCCAAAGAAAAACACACACCATTATATAAGACTCCCAATCAAAGGCAACTCAACACACCTGCCTTCAATTGGGAGTCTAATCACCAACACAAACCCCTTAACATACAAAAAACCTGCCACATCCTGACCCAAAACTGATACCATACCTCCCTCTGCTGGTCAGGACGTGACAGTACCCCCCCCCTCAAGGTGAAGACCCCGGAATGCACCTAACAACAGAAAATACAAAAAAAAATGTAACCCCAACAAAACCAATAAACAATAACCCCTAAACAATAAGGGAGGGAAGGGAGGGTGGCTGCCGTCAACGACGGCACTGTGCTACACCCTCCCTCCCCAACCCACCTATCCTGGAGGTGGCTCAGGTTCTGGCAGTTCTGGGCAGACGGGCCACCCCGGCAGCTCCGGGCAGACGGGCCACTCGGGCTGGGCCGGAGGACAGTCGGGCCACTCTGGCAGACCCGGAGGGCAGTCGGGCCACTCTGGCAGACCCGGAGGGCAGTCGGGCCACTCTGGCAGACCCGGAGGGCAGTCGGGCCACTCTGGCAGACCCGGAGGGCAGTCGGGCCACTCTGGCAGCTCCGGAGGGTAGTCGGGCCACTCTGGCAGCTCCGGAGGGCAGTCGGGCCACTCTGGCAGCTCCGGGCAGTCGGGCCACTCTGGCAGCTCCGGGCAGTCGGGCCACTCTGGCAGCTCCGGGCAGTCGGGCCACTCTGGCAGCCCCGGGCAGTCTGGCCACTCTGGCAGCTCCGGGCAGTCTGGCCACTCTGGCAGCTTCTGACTAGTGGGTGGCTCTGGCAGCTCCTGACTGGCGGGCGGCTCTGGCAACTCTTGACTGACGGGCGGCTCTGGCGACTCTTGACTGACAGGCGGCTCTGGCGACTCTTGACTGACGGGCAGCTCTGGCGACTCTTGACTGACGGGCAGCTCTGGCGACTCTTGACTGACGGGCAGCTCTGGCGACTCTTGACTGACGGGCAGCTCTGGCGACTCTTGACTGGCGAGCAGCTCTGGCGACTCTTGACTGGTGGGGCTGAACTGACGCACTAGAAGCCTTGTGCGTGGGGCTGGTACTGGACGTGCCAGCCCGGAGGTACTCACTTCCGAGAAAGCACGAGAGGCAGGAACCGGAAAGACTGGGCCATGGAGGCGCGCAGGTGGCCGTGATCGCACCGCCTGCACAGCGCATCCTGGCTGGATGAGACTAGTAGCCCTGCACGAGTGGGGTGCTGGTGCAGGGCGGACTGGGCTGTGCGTGCGTATAGGCGAGATATTGCGCACCTCAGCGATACACGGCGCTCTCCACCTCCTACGCTCCTCCATGTACTCACGGGTAGCTGGCTTATGGTTCTTCCTAGACCTAGCCAAAGTACCCGTGTGCCCCCCCCCAAAAAAAATCTTGGGGGTGCCTCTCCGGCTTCCTCGCCATGGCTTCAAACCGCCGCCTCCCAGCCTTCGCTTCCTCGATCTCTTCCCGTGGGCGACGGTATTCCCCATCCAAAATCTCCTCCCAAGTCCATCTTTCCCCATAGTCCATATACTGAGCGTGCCGCTCCTCTCTCCGCTGCTTGGTCTTGGTTTGGTGGGGGATTCTGTCACAAAAAGAGCCGTGTTGAATAGACCAAACTGCAGCGGGAATATGGATGCTCATATTTTATTTTATTTTAAAAAGGAGTAAAGCATCCACTGGAAAAACAATACACACGACAGGACCAGTCTTACAGGCATACAAAACCGCAGTGCAAGAACAACTACCCACAACCCCAAAGAAAAACATACACCACTATATAAGACTCCCAATCAAAGGCAACTCAACACACCTGCCTTCAATTGGGAGTCTAATCACCAACACAAACCCCTTAACATACAAAAAACCTGCCACATCCTGACCCGAAACTGATACCATACCTCCCTCTGCTGGTCAGGACGTGACAAGTTTATCAACTTTCAAAGCAGATTTACTTTCCATTGTCCTCAAGTGTAGTGTATGATATACCATTTTCTAGCTCTGAGTCTATAATTTTATCCAATGTAAAAAACACAATTTCAAATTTTCTACCTGAAACTGAATCGAGCCGGTCGGTCACAAATATAAGACAGCCTGCAACTCATCAAGCTGGGGATCGGTAACTCTCTCTCTTCTCTCTGGTGGCTCAAATTGCCTGAATTCCTCCCTATTGAAGAATTAGGACAAGACTTCCTAGACTTAAACAGTAATTATGACAACTTCCGGAGGATGTCCTCCAACATCTCAGACCTCATTTGTCCACCCAATCAAAGTATCAGCGCTAAGGGTGAGGATCTCTTTCCAGAGAGACATCAGGGACTGTAACATACTGTGTTTCACGGAATCACGGTTCTCTCTAGATATATTGTCCCACTCCATACAGCCAGGTGGGTTTCTCAGTACAATGCGCAGACACAAATAAATAATTCTCCAGGAAGAATAAAGGCAGTTGTGTATGTTTCATGATTAACTTCTTTGGGAACGGGGGCAGTATTGAGTAGCTTGGATGAATACTACTCAGGCCCAGAAGCTAAGATATGCATATTATTAGTAGATTTGGATAGAAAACACTGAAGTTTCTAAAACGGTTTGAATGATGTCTGTGAGTATAACAGAACTCATATTGCAGGCAAAAGTGGGAAATCTGAGGTTTGTAGTTTTTCAAGTGATTGCCTATCCAATATACAATGTAAATTTGGTCAGATTGCCCTTCCTAAGGCTTCCACTAGATGTCAACAGTCTTTAGAACATTGTTTCAGGCTTCTATTGTAAAAGGGGAGCGAATAAGAGCTGTTTGAACCAGTGGTCTGGCTAAAAGCCTTTAGTTTAGTCACGTGCACGGCCGTGAGCACGAGCTCCGTTCCCTTTCATTTCTAAAGACAAAGGAATTGTCCAGTTGGAATATTATTGAAGATTTATGATAAAAACACCCTAAAGATTGATTCTATACATCGTTTGACATGTTTCTACAAACTGTAATGGAACTTTTTGACTTTTTGTCTGGACTTAGTGCCCGCGCTTTGTGCATTTGGAATAGTGAACTAAATGAGCGAACAAAAAGGAGGTATTTGGACATAAAGATTAACTTTATCGAACAAAACAAACCTTTATTGTGGAACTGGGATTCCTGGGAGTGCATTCCGATGAAGATCATCAAAGGTAAGTGAATATTTATAACACTATTTCTGACTTTTGTTGACTTCACAACATGGCGGGTATCTATACACTGATACAGTGACTGAGTTTATCAGGAAGTGTATAGAGGATGTTGATCCCACCGTGACTATTAAAACCTACCCCAACCAAAAACCATGGATAGATGTCAGCATTTGCGCAAAACTGAAAGCGCGAACTATCGCACTTAACTACAGCAAGGTGACTAGGAATATTGTTGAATACAAAAATTGCAGTTATGCCTTCAGTTATGCCTTCAAACAGGCAAAACGTAAGTACAGAGACAAAGTAGAGTCGCAATTCAACATCTCAAACACGAGACGTATGTGGCAGGGACTCCAGACCATCACGGATTACAAAGGCAAAACCAGACACGTTGGGGACACCGACATCTTGCTCCCGGATAAGCTAAACACCTGGTGTGTGCCTTTCCAAATCATGTCCAATCAATTGAATTTACCACAGGTGGACTCCATTCAAGTTGTACAGTAGAAACATCTCAAAGATAATAAATGGGAACAGAATGCACCTGAGCTCAATTTCGAGTCTCATAGCAAAGGGTCTGAATACTTATGTAAATAAGGTATTTCTGTTTTTTTTTTTTTTAATACATTTTTAAACATTTCTAAAAATCTGTTTTCGCTTTGTCATTATGGGGAATTGTTTGTAGATTGATGAGGGAAAAAATGTATTTAATACATTTTAGAAAAAGGCTGTAAAGTAACAAAATATGGAAAATGGGAAGGGGCCTGAATACTTTCCGAATGCACAGTACCAGTCAAAAGTTTGGACACACCTACTCATTCCAGGGTTATTTTTATTATTTTCTACATTGTAGACCAACGTGTGGCCATTGCTCTGGTGAGAGACAAGTGCACCTCTACTGTATCTCTCTCACAGAACCAGAATGAGATTCACTTTCTATAATCTCTCTCCCAATCTCTGCTCTGATAGACATGATCCTGCAACTCTCATCTCTCCAGCGTTGCACTTCATCATTTATTTAAAGTTATTTAATATTTCTATTAGTTAAAATGTGTTCTTGTAAAATCATAGTGTGCTGGAGGTGCTGCATTGAAATAAATGTGCCAAATTGATAGAAATAGCTACTCCTGTCTGCACAGAAAGTGAAATTCAAAATACTACACCAGAAAGTATAATTTAGCCACAGAGGATCAATTGTTTTTTTTTTTTTAATTGCTGTCGTTTGTGTAGGTTACAGAGTAACCCAATCACAAGGCGTAGCCTAGAAGGGAATGTGTAGAAAATAGGCTGATTGTTATGTTGTGGCCGTCTGTAAACAGCAGCCAAAACATGTCTTTCGCAATATTTGAAATACAATCACAGGAAAAGCCAGGTTGGAAAGCAAATGGCTCCTTCTGAAAAGAGAAGACTAATCTGTCTGTAGTAGGCTACCAAAATATTTTATTAAAGGTGCTACACATAGGTTTTTAAATAATATTTCTATTGTAATTTAATGTCCACAGTATATCTGCAGTAATAGTGGAATGATAGTGTTTCATAGTATTACTTACCGGCCAGTGATGTGATTGGCTGTGATATTCGCCTATTGATTTTTCCTGCAGGAGCAGCATCTGTTGTCAAAATCAGAAAGCTGTTTTGACTTTTTGGCTGTGTTATCTAGTGGAAATCAGGTTAAACTGCCAATGTAGAAATCGCTCTGTCAATTCCTGTTTGATAAAATTCTACAATGTTCTCTCAATTTCAGCTTATGTGAGAAAATGAGCACTGAATAGTGTAGGGAATCATTGTACCTTCTAAATTGAGGTGAAATATATTTTCAATATAAAATAAATATGTTTTTTTACAGCTGTTTGAAGCTGGTGGACCAAAACCAAAAGTAAAAGGCTCAAGGGAGAGTCTTCGCCATGTTAGGGGAAATGCAGTGCTTAATTTGTAAATCGGGAGGTGTCGGAACAAAAAGTGAGTACTAGAGCAGGGTGACCTGGGAAGTTCTGAGGTGCCGGAAGGCATGAGATAAAAAAAAAAAATCACATATAGTAAAGCATAGCATGCATATCAACGCATTTGCATAGTGGCATACAGCAGGAGAGTAGAGGCACTTACAGAAGTTGCACACATGGGGAAAATTATCAGTTTGCCGAGGGTCCGGAAAAATGTTGGCCTTTTAAAAACGTATTTCATGCAATTCTACGTCATTTTACGTGACTGGAGACTTTGGCAGAATCTGTTTTAATACTGTACAAATGATCGAAATGGCAGGCTACTTTGACACTGACAACCTGAGAATCTGAGATGAATAAAAACAACCTTGTCTTGAATCCATCAATAGCTAATAAAAACAACCTTGTCTTGAATCCCTCAATAGCCTAGGCCTAGACGTGTGGAGACATATTGCAATCTACAATATGAGGAAATTATAGTCCTAAAAATGCTTTCCAGTTTCACTGACTCACCCAAAGACGCAACAGCTCACACGCTGGTGATTGTCGATGAGCTCGTGCCAAAAGACTATCTCCCTCTCTTTTGTAAACAATATTTGGAAGTTTTGGATTCAATATTTTGGTATCCGACAGCATGGAGTCTTCTCTTTTAAGGAGGAGTCGTTGCTTTCCAACCTGTGTTTTCACTTGATTGTATTTTAAATGTTTTGTCTGCATGCTGTTTTTTCACTGACAGATTTGCCTCGTGTCCAGACTGTTTATTTTTATTTAACTAGGCAAGTCAGTTAAGAACAAATTCTTATTTTCAATGACGGCCTAGGAACAGTGGGTTAACTGCCTTGTTTAGGGGCAGAACGACAGATTTATACCTTGTCAGCTCGGGGATTCAATCTTGCAACCTTTCGGTTATTAGTCCAACACTCTCACTCTCACTCTCAATTACAAAGGCTGGTCTGAGTGCATTTCCTCAGTTTCATTCAGTAGTACAATATAATTCAAATTGCATTTTATCATGGGCACAGTGGGCATTTATACAGTTGAATTCAGAAGTTTACATACACCTTAGCCAAATACATTTAACCTCAGTTTTTCACAATTCCTGACATTTAATCCTTGTAAAAATTCCCTGTCTTAGGTCAGTTAGGATCACCAGTTTATTTTAAGAATGTGAAATGTTAGAATAATAGTAAAGAGAATGATTTATTCCAGCTTTTATTTCTTTCATCACATTCCTAGTGAGTCAGAAGTTTATATAAACTCAATTAGTATTTGGTATCATTGCCTTTAAATTGTTTAACTTGGGTCGAACGTTTCGGGTAGCCTTCCACAATCTTCCCACAATAAGTTGGGTGAATTTTGGCCCAATCCTCCTGACAAAGCTGTAACTGAGTCAGGTTTGTAGGCCTCCTTGCTCGCATACACTTTTTCAGTTCTGCCCACAGATTTTCTATGGGATTGAGGTCAGGGCTTTGTGATGGCCACTCCAATACCTTGACTTTGTTGTCCTTAAGCCATTTTGCCACAACTTTGGAAGTATGCCTGGGGTCATTGTCCAGTTGGAAGACCCATTTGCAACCAAGCTTTAACTTCCTCACTGATGTCTTGAGATGTTGCTTCAATATATCCACATAATTTTCCTCCCTCATGATGCCATCTATTTTGTGAAGTGCACCAGCCCCTCCTGCAGCAAAGCACCCCCACAACATGATGCTGCCACCCTCGTGCTTCACGTTTGGGATGGTGTTCTTCGGCTTGCAAGCCTCCCCCTTTTTCCTCCAAACATAACAATGGTCATTATGGCCAAACAGTTCTATTTTTGTTTCATCAGACCAGAGGACATTTCGCCAAAAACTACAATCTTTGTCCCCATGTGCAGTTGCAAACCGTAGTCTGGCTTTTTTATGGTGGTTTTGGAGCAGTGGCTCTTCCTTGCTGAGCTGCCTTTCAGGTTATGTCGATATAGGACTTGTTTTACTGTGGATATAGGTACTTTTGTACCTGTTTCCTCCAGCATCTTCACAAGGTTCAACTGTATCTGTGATGTTTAAATGATATCTTACCCCCAGAGTGAGAGAAAGAGTTCATCACTTCCAGCAGATCTGCTTGCTGAGGGTGGTGTTGACCATGCACTGCTTCTCATGCGGTGAGCCATGTCTAAAACATGGGGAAAAGAAGACAATATTTTACACAATATTGTATCATATTTGGTGAGTTACTGACCTGTCCGTCCAGGAAACACATTGTTTAACATAACACAAACACACCTTGAACAATGTGACAAGTGGTCCCTAAACATCCAATCCTCATGCCTCAATGTTCATTCTTGTTTCCCAATCAACAGTCTGGATCTGACTCTTCTGCCATGGTGGATGAGCTACCTTATCTGGTAAATACAGGGCCATTTCTCTTTACCAACAGAAAATGTCAGCTACAGACCCAAGTGTTATCAATGGGTTTCTGGTCCGCCCATCTGAAAGACAATCTTTTTTTTAACTTTTGCTAGCTAGATAAGTTGATTACTACAATGGTAACATCTATTTTAAAATACCATAACCCACGGACGTGACTATAGTAACGGTAAAATAGACTGGGCCTTGGTCTATCTGCACATCTAAAATCCTACTATGTGGATGGGACATTTCTGCTGGGATGGAGGAATTATCTGGAATTCTCAACTAGATGATCAGGACAGTCTAGGATACTATTTGCCTGAAGAGGTGAAGTATTGTGATGAGCTATACGGCTGTTCTTCTGATTCTAATTCTCAAGTGGAAAGTTAAAACCCTCAGCCATGAGATCACTGAAGAGAACCAACAGTGATAGAGGGATCATCTGAAAGGGACTAACATGCAGGGATCTAACATAAGGATTTTGGGCACTGGCCAGCAGACCACGATTTCTACATTCAGGTCCTAAATCTGTGGCATGCGATGTTTGTAAAGGCAATATTTCACTGCTGTGTCAGGCTAGTTTGGCACATTGTCTACTAGTCCAGTCTGAAAAATACTAGCCTTGGGCTAGCTTAATTTCCATCCCTGCTGACATGTCTAACTGACTTCACATGTCATTTGATTAGTCATGTACAACAGATGTACTCGTGGAACAAAACCGTTTCTGTGTTTTGTATGGGGAAAACATTGAGCCCAAAAGTCCTTTGTGAGCTAGCTAGCCAACTTTAGCTAATGTAGCAAACTAGCCAAACAAGGTGCCTAACTAGTTATCCAACCAGGTGATATTTAGCTAGATAGCTAACTAACATTAGCTCAGCGTTCGTGTAGTCAGACTTTTCTAAGTGGTGACAGCTAGCAACCAACTATCATTGCCATGGTGCCGGCATATCGTTAAAAAGGTCAAAACAGTCATTATGCTAGCCTCTGTTGGTTTTCTTTGCATGGAAGGTATGGAAGGTACACGTAACTACAGTTGGTAGTTAACTAGCACATTTTCAAAAGCACCTAGCTAAACACAGATCTTTGATAAAAAACTATTGGAACCATTTCTAGGTTTTACTGCTAGGTTTTATGGGTATTATGAGTGTGGTACTCAAGCAAGCATTGGTGCAGAGCAAAGTCAAAGTGAATCTGTGTCTCAAGTTCCTTTCACTATTTAGATAATAGTATCCTATTTTCTCTAGCTGTGGTCGCACACACTAAGCACTTACAGTGCATTCTGAATGCATTCAGCTCCCTTCCCTTTTTCCACATTTTGTTACGTAACATCCTTGTTTTAAAATGGATTCAATAAAAAAAAATCTATCTACACACAATATCCCGTAAGGACAAAGCGAAAACAGGTTCAGGAATTTTTGCATATTTATTCAAAATAAAAACAGAAATACCTTATTTACATAAGTATTCAGACCCTTTGCTATGAGAATCGAACTTGAGCTCAGGTGCATCGTGTTTCCATTGATCACTAGGGATGTTTATACAACTTGATTGGAGTCCACCTGTGGTAAATTCAGTTGATTGGACATGATTTGTGAAGACACGCCTGCCTATATAAGGTCTGACAGCTGACAGTGCATGTCAGAGGAAAAACCAAGCCATGAGGTCAAATGAACTGTCTGTAGAGCTCCCAGACAGGATTGTGTTGAGGCACAGATCTGGGGAAGGGTACCAAAACATTTCTGCTGCATTGAAGGTCCCCAAGAACACAGTGGCCTCCATCATTCTTAAATGGAAGAAGTTTGGATCCACCAAGACTCTTCCTAGAGCTGGCTGCCTGGCCAAACTGAGCAATCGGGGGAGAAGGGACTTGGTCAGGGAGGTGACCAAGAACCCAATGGTCACTCTGACAGAGCTTCAGAGTTCCTAGATGGGAAACCTTCCAGACGGACAACCATCTCTGCAGCACACCACCAATCAGGCCTTTATGGAAGAGTGGCCAGACCGAAGCGACTCCTCAGTAAAAGACACATGCCAACCCGCTTGAAGTTTGCCAAAAGGCACCTAAAGGACTCTCAGACCATGAGAAACAAGATTCTCTGTTTTGATGAAACCAAGATTGAACTCTTTGGCCTGAATGCCAAGCGTCACATCTGGAGGAAACCTGGCACCATCCCTACAGTGAAGCATGGTGGTGGCAGCATCATGCTGTGGGGATGTTTTTTAGCTGCAGGGACTGTCAGGATCGAGGGAAAGATGAACAGAGCAAAGAACAGAGAGATCCTTGATGAAAACCTGTTCCACAGCGCTCAAGACCTCAGACTAGGGTGAAGATTCACCTTCCAACAGAACAACGACCCTGAGCACACTGCCAAGACAACTCAGGAGGGGCTTCGGGACAAGTCTCTGAATGTCCTTGAGTGGCCCAGCCAGAGCCCGGACTTGAACCCCTCTCCAAACATCTCTGGAGAGACCCGAAAATAGCTGTGCAGCGACGCTCACATCCAACCTGACAGAGCTTGAGAGGATCTGCAGAGAAGAATGAGAGAACCTCACCAAATACAGGTGTGTCAAGCTTGTACCGTCATATCCAAGAAGAATCAAGGCTGTAAGTAAAAGGGTCATATTTCGGTTTTATATTTCTACACATTTGCAAAAATGTCTAAAAACCTGTTTTTGCTTTGTCATTATGGGGTATTGTGTGTAGATTGATAAGGGGAAAAAACGATTTAATACATTTTAGAATAAGGCTTTAACGTAACAAAGTACTGAGTAAAGGGTCATATTTAGTTTGTTTTATTAACACACTTGCAAAAATGTCTGAAAACCTGTTTTTGCTTTGTCATTATGGGGTATTGTGTGTAGATTGATAAGGGGGAAAAAATGATTTAATACATTTTACAATAAGGCTGTAATGTAACTAAATGTGGGAAAATCAAGGGGTCTGAATACTTTCCGAATGCACTGTCCACACTAGCATGACACTGATATGGTATATACAGGTTTTGATGAGGTAAATACCCTCAAGATATCACAGAATTTACAGAAGAGACTTCACCGTCCTGCCATGCAATCCAAAAAAGGCTTGGCAAAATGATGTTATTTTAGGGTTTAATTTTGTTAATCCCCTCTTGTTTTCCAAAGCGATTGTTTATTTCGGGAAATTAGCGTCTGTGTGTGGGTTTTCCACTCTTAATGATTTCCCTTGCCTTTAAACAGCAGGAAACTCATCCCATTGAAATAACACAGCGCAACCCGGAGAAAAATAAGTGGATATTGAAATTGAAAAGCATGAAATTAATATTTACATTGAGAAGGCAGGAGACAGGGATTTGCTCAGCGGCACAGATGAAGTGCTTTATAGGGGAGATGGGGAATATGGAAATGGAGAGGAAGGTGAGGGGTGGTACCATGCCACATGCTGAGAGACACCACTTCTGTTGCAGAGTCAGGCTGAGGTGGACTGGAGTGAGTGGATAAAAGGCAAAGAGGGGTGGACAAGGAGGAGTGCTCGAGCAAGATTGGCCTGTTTTCAAAGACTCAGTTTACAATGAGCATGTAAATTACTCTAAAAAGTGAAACATGCTGGAACATATTTGTCTGAAATGTTTTGAAACCAATATTCAAATATATCTCTCTAGAGACAAGACTGTTTGCCTTCTGACAGAAACACTGCGATAGTTTGATCTGTTCAGTGGAGGTTTTCTCAGAAGAATTGATTAAAAACACTTTCTCCTTTGTCCCCTCTGTCCGCAGCAGAATTAACATGCAAGAAGAAATTAATTATGCACTGCCATCATTAAGTTTTTGCTTCTAATTACTACAATTTCAGGCTTGAGGAAATTTAGATAGGCCAATTTGAGGAGAGGTTAATGGGTTCTTATTATGGGCTAGATTTCTCATTGCTGTGGCGACTGTGACAACAACACTGGGATGAACAGACAGACCACTTCTCTGGAAACTGTTCAACTGAAAATCCCTCTGAAGATCACAACATTATTTTCTTCTAAAACTATTCCAAAACGTAATTCCAAAACTTTAAGCCATGTTGAATGATTTGGAACATTGGACGAAAGAATAGGACTAAAAGTTTTGACGCAACATCATCTCACAAACTCAAGTGGATTCTAGACGTTTGTACTGCCTTAAAAGTAAAATTGTATACAAAACGGCTGCTGCTACATTAGCTACATTTTGGTTCAAAGTTATTGTAGGTACATAGCAAATATATCACTAGTAGGTACCAGCCATGGTCTGACTGTTAACAAAACTGACCTTCTGTTCTGGCAGCAGAGGATTTCTGTCTTATTTATTTATTTGCTGGCTTAGACTTTGAGGCTCACCGGAGCGCAAAATTGCTGTGCAAATATATATTATTCACAACATGACAGAGTTATTCTCTCCATAGAAACTGGCCCCCATTTTCTGTAGTTAATGCAATTACTAGACAAGGTCAAAAATAGAGACAGTATGTGTGTGAACGTGTGAAATCGAGGGATTGAAAGACACGAAGAGGCAGAAATGTTGTGATAATGAAGAGAGAGAAGGGACAGATGGTGTTGGAAAGAGAGAAAGAATGAGAGGTGCATAAGAAGTAGATGAGTGAAAAAATGTATGTAAAGAAGAATGATAGTGGGGAAAGGGGCGACAGACTAAGATTTTGTGTGAGGCCATTTTGACCATGTTGCACTGCAGATCCAAGCAAGGCTGCATTTCTTACCCACAATCACAAAATAACATCATCCTGGGGTTGAGAGTGTTTTTCAGTTCAGGGTTTACAAGCTAGTTAGCAGACAGTGAGGATTTCAAGACGGGCATCTGTCGTCTCAAATGTAGGCAGTGAGGCTTTGATCGCACATGAAGGATACAACTTTCTTTTTTTTTAAATAACTACTTTGATTTGAAATGTTCCCACCTATAAAGGTAAAGATGTGAGCAGGTGAAAGTGTACCTTGATTCAGCTCTTTAAAAAAACATCATGGATAGTATAACAACCTTGATTTAATGCTTGCTCTATGAACATGAAAACCAGAATAGAGCGCTAAATTCCCTCGTTGGTATTCTGAGTAATCAGGTCATTCAAAAACCTCTGAAATATACAGCCTCGGGCATACATCAATAGTTGTACAATGCTTTTATGACCAGAGATTGTCAGTGAAATACCAATGAACATATCCTTTCTGTCTGTGAGAATATGACTCAGAGGTAGAAATGCAACTGAATGGCTCTGTGATGTCAGGGATGGCCACGCTACCATTGAAGGTCAGAAGACTGGACAGGTCAGTACAAGTCTGGCATTTTATGCCTTATCTCTTTGCTCGATATCCCCACCTCCCAACTCGCCCACAAACATATCCACCTCCTCTCCATCAGTTTTTCTCCCCTCGTCGCACAACATTATCTGTGATGGTCTGTCTGTCTGGTCAGCTAAGCCGTAAAGTCTTGAGGAGCTTGCATGGCTTCGACAGGAACCGCGGCGACATTTCAGGTCCGACTGTTTTTCCATTAATGTTCCCCTGATGGGACTGAGCCATGGTTATTCTCCTCTAGCAACTCACTGAAGCACAATAAAACACCATAAAACACACCACAAAACACTGAAACGCACTGCAACAAAATAAAACATACTGAAACCCCACTGCAAAACACTGAAACACACGACTATACTCTGAAACACACTGCAAAACAGTGAACCACTACAAAATACTGAAACCCAATGCTACTCTCTGAAACACACCGAAGCACTTTGAAACACAATGAATCACACTGCTACACTGTATTGAAACACAATGAATCACACTGCTACACTTTGAAACACAATGAAAATCACTGCAAATCCTGTATCACTGAAAAACATTAGCTTGAGGAAAAGAATCAATATGTGACTTTTTTGTTCAAGCTAAAATCGTCAGAATCTGACATTCAAAGTTGATTTTAAATGCCAATTTTTGCTACAAAAAGTATGACATTAAGCTGGAACTGCACTAGATCATACTGAACTTCACTGATAACAAAAGCATCAGTATAATGAGTTGGTTCATCATATTCTGTCTTTCTCCCTCTCTCCACATCTCACTTTCTCCACTTCACTCCTCCTTTACCTTGTCTTGCCCCCTCTATCTTTCATTTTCTCTCTCCCCTCCCCCTTTCTTCTCTGCTAAACCTGAATAAGCCTACATGACGACCAGAGAAAGAGGGAGACAGTGTGAGGGAGTGAGAGAAAGATCCTGAAAAAGTGGTAGAGCTGCTCAGAAAGCACGTGAGAAAAAGATAGGCATGAGAGAGACCTGGAATTATGGTGAAAGAGGGGCAGATATCTAATAGTTAAAGATCGGGGAAAGGAGACAGGGAGGGAAATGTATCTGCTCACCAACCGTTCATTTTCCAATCTGTACCCATATCGGCTCAATCTCCCTCCATTATGGGCCAGATGTCTCCCCCGGCCTGTGAAGTGCTGGTATCTAGCCGTCATCTCTACCTGCGCGGCTCTCACTTACCTCAGTCGCAGCAGATTCACAAGGAAATGACAGAAACTGGAGACACAAAGAGAACTTTCTGTTCCATGTTCGATCAGCACTGAGAAAACTCTCCTCTCTTCCATGTACCCGTTCCCTGAAAATCTAGGTGACTATCTTTCCTCTATGCCGCGATGGCAGCCAGACTTTGACCTCTGTGAATTAGGAAAGATCTTAGCGGGGCAGCCATTGCAATCCATCGCAATTCTGGTATATTCTTACATTATTTTTCCAACATATACAAATCTGTGTATGAAGTTAAGTGATTTCCTATGAACTCCAGACAAAAGGTGATGATAAAAGTGTGTAAGCCAAAGTCAGAAAGCACATATCAAAATGTCTGTCTCTCTGAAGAAGAAAGACTCAGTCAGTTTTATTCAGTGTTTAAATCAAGGGAATAGTTCTCATCCCCATTGTTTCTTACATCTTTACACATCTTTAATCATACTGGGTTGGTGTTTTCTTACTTTCTCAACAGTATATTCAGATATAGCATTTGTCGTACAGAACAACTGCCCAGGGCCGGCTGCAGGCATAAGCGACAAAAAAAGTAACCCCCCCACACTCACACAGTGGGGCGTAGTATTCATTGCTGCCAAGGCTTCCCCAAAAAATAGAATCAAGAAAAAAAGAAAAAAACATATGAAGTAATTATATTTTGTCTCTCTGTATTTCATAATTTTCCTTCAATTCGCAAGATGCTGAATGTACCTCACCGGAGAAAGCATCCGACCGATTGAAACAGTGCCCCTCTCTCTCTGTAAGTGTAGCCCATTTATCAGATGCTGTCTGGTCAAAAATATATGATATTGTTGCTGCCTCGTAGCATTGAATGCAAGGGAAGCCAGTGAGCATTTGGCCCCCCTTTATATTTTTTGGGGGCAATAATAGCCAATCAGCGTTGAGCTAAACTGAGTGAGCTCAACTGTGAATGGTCCTGGCGCATCAAAAAAAAACATTTTGGATTAGGTTTCACACCAATGACATCACAACAAGCCAAACGTAATTTGACAGAATTTTTTTTTTGAATTGTTGCATCTCCTTGTGTTGTCCTCCGGTGGCTAGCTAGCTATCTAAAAATGTCCCTTTCCTAAATTAGCCATGGATGGAGAGAGGGATTTGGACTTGTGGTTTTACTTAACACTCCATACTGGCCAATGATTATCAAGGTGATTCTGATCCAACCATTAATTCATACACTGTGCCTCTGGCCTGAGAGGATGAAATTTCAATATGTAGCTAGATGTAGTAGGCTAATGTTAACTAGCAGGGTAATCGTTGCCCATGAAAGGAAGTTAGGCTAGCAAGCAAGCATTTTAGCAAGTTAGCCTAGGACAACAAAAACTAAAAGTGTGCACTGTAGGACAGCGGATGGCATTGGCGTTTCTCTACAAGTAGGGTGAGTGAACATGTTTTTTCTACTTACACACAGAGAGAGAGAAATCAGTACCATGGCCAGCCACATGATATTTAGCTTACTTTGATTGGACTAAATTGTTTTTGGAATCTTTTAGTTGTCACTATATTAGATTAAGCATAGGTGATTTGATGATTTTGAAATGTTGAAGTTGAAATAGTGCTGGAAATAGTGGAGCTCCTGTTTTCTTTGCGACTTGCGGTAACTCTCCGTGGTCCTAAATCAATAGTTGTTTAGTAATCCGAAAATGTTGATAGCATTAACTTGCTTGACCATGCTGTAGGTCATGTAACCGTTTGTTACATGCAATTTGTTTTGTGGACTCCATCAGACTGATGTTGCTCTCTGGTTTTGAATTTATTCTTCCACTGTGTCTTCTTGTTGTTTTGGCTTTAGGCCTATATATCATGGTGGCAAGACATAAGAACTAACAGGTTATAGAGCAAACAATGCAATTATCACAACACATAGGTTGCAATATGGATTTTTTCCTGGCTTGGCTTCCCCAAGGATTTTGCCCTCGCACCGCTACTGCCCCTGCATCACAATGGGATTCAATAAGCTATTAGCGTCCGTTGCTATATCAACGGTGTGGTGAGCTAATGCATCAAATTTTGAATATCCTTACAGCCAAAATGACATTCTTTTCATCACCGCTATGTGAACAAAGCTGATTTTCCCCGACAAATTTGCTGCTTAATCAAGTTTTTTTAGCTAATAAGATGAAAACATTACTTCAAACTACTTTTGGGTACCTTGTTAACATTTCAACAACATGACATCCATGTCTTAAACGTTGCTACATTTCGGAAATAGCTAAGAAAAAATCAGCTAATTCCCACTTCATTCATATGGAAATCCATTTGATTCATACACTGGCTTGTCTGGCTGGCATTTTTTTTACATTTAGCTTCTCTTCCATTGTCTTGTATACACTGAAATAATATTATTTCAGTAGCCCTCTATTATGATTATTTATTTTCTATCTCGCATAGCTCATTAGTACACCCTTGTGGTTGAATATACTGTATACTGCCAGTCACTTGTTCTCAACAGGCAAACATTCTCGTAACGGGGACACTGCGAAGTCCCGGCACTGCTAGTGTTTTTTGTGTATCTGTGTATCTCACATATTATATGCCCAGTACGGCAAGCAAATGTTCTAAGCAGATAATGACAACATGACAGCTGTAGATTAAATGAAAAGTTGGAGGGTGGTTAGGACATCAAGTGGATCCACGTCTGGGTGTTAGACAGAACCCATAGGTCATGGAGAACAGGAGCAGAGTTAAACGGAAAAAGGGAGGAGACAGAGACGTAAACAAGCAAACACACAGGTTACAGGTAGATCAGGTATGTAAAAATACAGTTATTGATTTAGTTTAAATTAAATGTTTGATCATCCATGCAATAATGTTAATGGAAAACATAGAAGAAAAAAAGGATAATGGTCTGTAATTTTTTGAATCAGAGGGGTTGATGAGAGCGGTAAGGAATGGGAGGAGATCTCCACTAGATGCAAAATTTTGACTGGAGTGAGAGAAGAGAAATAATTAAAGGATGAGGGAAGAGGCAGAATCAAGAGACAGGAGGTTCTGCGGCTAGTTCTTCCTGTCGACAGGCAGCCAGTCTCGGAAGCGGGGCTTGAATTTTTCTCAAACTGGTCATCGTCTTGTCTCCTCGCCTCTGTCTTGAAACATGGCAGAACCCTTGGAGATCATAAGCAGAGTAAAGGGAAGAGAGAAGGCTGTTTTTTTATTTATTTTATTTTATTAGGATCCCCATTAACCTACGCCAATGGCGACAGCTAGTCTTACTGGGGTCCAACACATAATGGAAAATACATTACAGACAAAATACTTTACAATTTACATACATTTAAAAACATTGTGTGTGTGTGTGTGTGTGCGTGTAAGTATGGATCTATAATTTACACATACATGTCAATACACACAAAAAGTAGGTCACATTAATGTTTCTTATAAAACAAGAAGTGATGCAGTCAATCTTTCCTCATCTCTTAGCCAAGAGAGACTGGCATGCATAGTATTGATATTAACCCTTTTATTACAATGAAGAGAAAAACGTGCCAGTCTATTCTGGGCCAGCTGCAGCTTAACTAGGTCATTCTTTGCAGCACTTGACCATTATGACTAGACAATAATCAAGATAAGATCAAATTAGAGAATGCAGGACTTTGTGGAGTGTGGTGTCAAAAAAACGGTGCATCTCTTTATCACGGGCAGACCTCTCCCCATCTTTACAACCATTGAATCAATATGTTTATGCAATCTAAAGTAACAGCAAGTGATTTTGTCTCCTTAACTTCCACAACAGTTACAACCGTTTATTAACAGATAGAGCTTAGGTTTTGAGAACTTATGGAATGATTTGTACCAAATACAATGCTCCTAGTTTTAAAGATATTCAGGACCAGTTTATTACTTGCCACCAATTCTAAAACTGACAGCAACTCTTTGTTAAGAGTGATTTCACTAGCTGTGGGTGCTGACGCGTATAAGGTGGAATCATCAGCATACAAGGCACACAGGGCTTGTTTACTGCCAGTGGCAGGTCATTGGTTAAAACAGAAAAGAGTAGAGGGCCAAGCCCTGCATTACACCACAATTTGCATGTTTAACATAAGAGAAGCGTCCATTAAAGAAAACCCTCTGTGCTCTATTAGATAGCTCTAAATCCACGAGGTTCATGTATTAGGTTTCACACCAATGACATCACAACAAGCCAAACATAATTTGACAGAATTTTTTTTTGAATTGTTGCATCTTGTTGTGTTGTTGTCCTCCGGTGGCTAGCTAGCTATCTAAAAATGTCCCTTTCCTAAATTAGCCATGGATGGAGAGAGGGATTTGGACTTGTGGTTTTACTTAACACTCCATACTGGCCAATGATTATCAAGGTGATTCTGATCCAACCATTAATTCATACACTGTGCCTCTGGCCTGAGATGATGGAATCCACGAGGTTGAAAAGCCATGACACAAATGTTTTTTCAACAACAGTTTATGGTCAATAGTATGAAAGGCTGCACTGAAATCTAACAGTACAGCCCCCACAATACTCTTCAACCAAGCATCAGTCATTTGTGTCAGTGCAGTACATGTTGAGTGCCATTCTCTGTAAGCATGCTGAAAGTCTGCTGTTCATTTGTTTACAGAGGAATAGCACTGTATTTGGTCAAACACAACGTTTTCCAACAGTTTCCCAAGAGCTGGCAGCAAGCTGATAGGTCGGTTGTTAGAACCAGTAAAGACCGCTTTACCATTCTTGGGTAGCGGAATGAATTTGGCTTCCCTTCAGGCCTGAGGACAAAGACTTTCCTCTAGGCTCAGATTAAAAATATGACAGATAGGAGTGGCTATAGAGTCAGCTACCATCCTCAGTAGCTTTCTATCTAAGTTGTCAATACCAGTAGGTTTGTCGTTATTGATAGATAACAATCATTTTCCACCTCTCCCACACTTAATTTACAAAATTCTAACTTACAATGCTTTTCTTTCATTATTTGTTTTTTTTATGCATGAATATGATAGCTCACTGTCCGTTCTTGGCATGTTCTGCCAAGTTTGCCCACTTTGCCAATGAAGTGATCATTAAAATAATTGGCATCATCAAATGGTTTTATGATGAATAAACCATCTGATTCGATGAAAGATGGAGTTAAATGTGTCTTTCTTCCCATCATTTCATTAAAGTACTCCTTGGCTTCATAATACAGTTTCTTCTTCTTTTTGTTGAGTTTAGTCCCATAATTTCTCAATTTGCAGTAAGCCAGCTAGTCAGATGTGCAGCCAGACTTATTAGCCATTCCTTTTGCCCCATCTCTTTCAACCATACAGTTTGTAAATTCCTCATCAATCAATGGGGCATTAACCTGTTTGGGATAGGGGGCAGTATTGAGAATTTTGGAAAAAATATGTGCCCATTTTTAACTGCCTCCTACACCAACTCAGAAGCTAGAATATGCATATTATTGTTCAGGTTTGGATAGAAAACACTCTGAATTTTCTAAAACTGTTTGAATGGTGTCTGTGAGTATAACAGAACTCCTATGGCAGGCAAAAACCTGACAAGGTTTCAAGCAGGAAGTACCCTGTCTGACAAGGAGTCGTGCGTCTTGCATCTGTTTATTGAAAAGTAAGGATCTTAGCTGTAACGTGACAATTCCCAGGGCTCCGGTAGGCTCTCAGAACCCGGGAAATAACTGAAGGTTCACGAGGCAGCCTCAGGCTGAAACACATTATCGGCTTTGGTAAGTGGCGGCTCAGAGGACCTTTGAATGAGGCGCGTGCACGATTCGCTCCTGAGGAGAAATTTAATTCGGCTGTTTAGGCTCAATGCATATTCCCGGTCGGAATATTATCACTTTTCTACGAGATAAATGGCATAAAAAATTGGTTTTAAACAGCGGTTGACATGCTTCGAAGTACGGTAATGGAATATTTAGAATTTTTTTGTCACGCCAATGCGCCATGCGCGAGACCGTGATGAAGCATTCTGATAGTGTCTAGAACTCACGAACAACACGTCGCTGTTTGGATATAACGATGGATTATTTGGGACCAAACCAACATTTGTTATTGAAGTAGAAGTCCTGGCAGTGTATTCTGACGAAGAACAAGCAAGGTAAGAACATTTTTCTTATAGGAAATGTGATTTTGGTGGAGGCTGACCTGGGTGGGTGTCTAAATAGCTAGCCCTGTGATGCCGGGCTATGTACTTAGATTATTGCAAAATGTGCTTCATCCGAAAAGCTATTTTAAAATCGGACATATCGAGTGCATAGAGGAGTAATGTATCTATAATTCTTAAAATAATTGTTATGCTTTTTGTGAACGTTTATCGTGAGTAATTTAGCAAACTGTTAGTAAATTCCCCGGAAGTTTGCGGGGGTTATGCTTTTTCTGAACGTCACATGCTAATGTAAAAAGCTGTTTTTTGATATAAATATGAACTTGATTGAACAGACATGCATGTATTGTATAACACAATGTCCTAGGTGTGTCATCTGATGAAGATCATAAATGGTTAGTGCTGCATTTAGCTGTGGTTTGGGTTTATGTGACATGATATGCTAGCTTGAAAAATGGGTGTCTGATTATTTCTGGCTGGGCACTCTGCTGACATAATCTAATGTTTTGCTTTCGTTGTAAAGCCTTTTTGAAATCGGACAGTGGGGTTAGATTAACGAGATTCTTGTCTTTAAATAGCTGTAAAATAGTCATATGTTTGAGAAATTGAAGTAATAGTATTTCTAACGATTCAAAAATCGCGCCACTGGATTTCAGTGGCTGTTACGTAGGTGGGACGAGTTCGTCCCACATGCGCCAGAGAGGTTAACAGAGATCTAACAGTCAGTTTCTTAACAGGTGCAGGTTTATCAATAATTGGAAGAAGCAATTTCATAAATTCATCAAGTGCATCATCTGGATGCTCCTTATTGTAGTGGTCTGGGTGTAGGTGGTGCAGAGGAGTCATCCGCAGGACAGCAGAGATGAGTAACACAAGTAACTTTACTCAAATATTCCAATAACATGTCGTAATACCGAGCCCGCAATAACGGACCGAACATACATAAAATAATCATGCACAAAAACCATGGGGAAAACAGAGGGTTAAATAATGAACATGTAAATGGGGAATTGAAACCAGGTTTGTAAAACAAAGACAAAACAAATGGAAAATGAAAAGTGGATCGGCGATGGCTAGAAGGCCGGTGACGTCGACCGCCGAACGCCGCCCGAACAAGGAGAGGGACTGACTTCGGCGGAAGTCATGACACTTATTATTCACATCAGACCAACAAATATATTTTACATTATCCACATAAGAGTCACAGCAAAATCTTTTGTATGATCTCTTATACACTATTTTAGACCCAGGTTTTGGAACCTTAGCTTTCCTGGATATAGTCACTACATTGAGATCACTGAATCCAATGGGTACAGATACAGCTTTAGAACAAAGTTCTACAGTATTAGTAAAAATGTGATCAACATGTGAATGATATAGTTCCTGTAGTGTTTGTAAAGACCCTGGTAGGTTGATTAACCTCTTACATCTAGACGTTCCGCTAGCGGAACACCGCTCCAATATCCAATGATTGGGTGTAGCGCGAAATACAAACTCCTCGAAAATCCGAAAACTTCCATTTTTCAAACATATGACTATTTTACAGCATTTTAAAGACAAGACTCTCCTTTATCTAACCACACTGTCCGATTTCAAAAAGGCTTTACAACGAAAGCAAAACATTAGATTATGTCAGGAGAGTACCCAGCCAGAAATAATCAGACACCCATTTTTCAAGCTAGCATATAATGTCACAAAAACCAAAACCACAGCTAAATGCAGGACTAACCTTTGATGATCTTCATCAGATGACACTCCTAGGACATTATGTTATACAATACATGCATGTTTTGTTCAATCAAGTTCATATTTATATCAAAAACCAGCTTTTTACATTAGCATGTGACTAGCATGTGACTAGCATTCCCACCGAACACTTCCGGTGAATTTACTAAATTACTCACGATAAACGTTCACAAAAAACATAGCAATTTTTTAAAGAATTATAGATACAGAACTCCTTTATGCAATCGCGGTGTCCGATTTTAAAATAGCTTTTCGGTGAAAGCACATTTTGCAATATTCTGAGTAGATAGCTCGCCATCACAGGCTAGCTATTTTGACACCGACTAAGTTTGGTACTCCCCAAACTCACATTTACTATAAGAAAAATGTTATTACCTTTGCTGTTCTTCGTCAGAATGCACTCCCAGGACTTCTACTTCAACAACAAATGTTGGTTTGGTTCAAAATAATACATAGTTATATCCAAATAGCGGCCAGAAATCTTTCTGATTGAGAGGGGGTCAAATACTTATTTCCCTCATTAAAGTGCAAATCATTTCATAACATTTTTGACATGTGTTTTTCTGGATTTTTATGTTGTTATTCAGTCTATCACTGTTCAAATAAACCTAACATTAAAATTATAGACTGATCATTTCTTTGTAAGTGGGAAAACGTACAAAATCAGCAGGGGATCAAATACTTTTTCCCCCCACTGTACGTTGAGAGCGGTGTATCTTGGCTATAAAAGATCTTTGTACTTTTGTGTAGTCAATTTTACAATGGTTCATTAGACATTGCGCATCATTGAAGTCAAGTGCTTTTGCAAAAGCTCTTATTGTTACCCTCCAAGCTCATCATGAAGCTCGGGGTCCTGTGCAACTGGGTCCTGGACTTCCTGACGGGCTGTCCCCAGGTGGTGAATGTAGGAAACAACACCTCCACTACGCTGATCCTCAACACAGGGGCCCCACAAGGGTGCGTGCTCAGCCCCGTCCTGTACTCCCTGTTCACCTATGACTGCGTGGCCACGCTTGCCTCCAACTCAATCACCAAGTTTGCAGACGACACAACTGTAATAGGCCTGATAACCAACAATGACAAGACAGCCTACATGGAGGAGGTGAGGGCCCTGGCGGAGTGGTATGAAAGGAAAAAAACCTCTCCCTCAATGTCAACAAAACAAAGGAGCTGATCATGGAATTCAGGAGACAGCAGAGGGAGCACGCCTCCATCCACGTCGATGGGGCTTTAGTGGAGAAGGTGAAAAGCTTCAGGTTCCTCAGTGTACACATCACTGACAATCTGAAATGGTCCCCCCACACAGGAGGCTGAAGAAGTTTGGCTTGGCCCCTAAGACCCTCAAAAACTTTTACCATTGAGAGGATCCTTTCGCGCTGTATCACCGCCTGGTACGGCAACTGCACCGGCCGCAACCGTGGGGCTCCCCCTACAGCACCCGATGTCACAGGAAGGCCAAAAAGATAATCAAGGACATCAATCACTCGTGCCATGATCTGTTCACCCTGCTATAATCCAGAAAGTGAGGTCAGTACAGGTGCATCAATGCTGGGAACGAGAGACTGAAAAAAAGATTCTATCTCAAGGCCATCAGTCACTGTCACTAGCCAGCTACCACCCAGTTACTCAACCCTGGATCTTAGAGGATGCTGCCCTATGTACAAAGACATGGAATCACTGGTCACTTTAATAATGTTTACATACTGTTTTACTCATTTCATATGTATGTACTGTATTCTAGTCAATGCCATCCTATTCAACTATTGCTGTATATATACTATTCTATCCTACGTATTTTACAGAGAATATTCAGTATATCTACATACTGTCCATCATGGACATATATATATATATATATACAGTTGAAGTCAGAAGTTTACATACACTTAGGTTGGAGTCATTAAAACTCGTTTTTCAACCACTCCAGAAATGTCTTGTTAACAAACTATAGTTTTGTCAAGTCGGTTAGGACATGACACAAGTCATTTTTCCAACAATTGATTAGAGACAGATTATTTCACTTATAATTCGCTGTATCACAATTCCAGTAGGTCAGAAGTTTACATACACTAAGTTGACTGTGCCTTTAACAAACAGATCACCGACCATTTCGAATCCCACCGTACCTTCTCCGCTATGCAATCTGGTTTCCGAGCTGGTCATGGGTGCACCTCAACCACGCTCAAGGTCCTAAACGATATCATAACCGCCATCGATAAAAGACAATACTGTGCAGCCATATTCATCGACCTAACCAAGGCTTTCGACTCTGTCAATCACCAAATTCTTATCGGCAGACTCAACAGCCTTGGTTTCTCAAATGAATGCCTCGCATGGTTCACCAACTACTTCTCAGACAGAGTACAGTGTGTCAAATCGGAGGGCCTGTTGTCCGGACCTCTGGCAGTCTCTACAGGGTTCAATTCTCGGGCCAACTCTCTTGTCTGTATACATCAATGATGTCACTCTTGCTGCTGGTGATTCTCTGATCCACCTCTATGCAGACGACACCATTCTGTATACTTCTGGCCCTTCTTTGGACACTGTGTTAACTAACCTCCTGACGAACTTCAAAACCATACTACTCTCCTTCCGTGGCCTCCAGCTGCTCTTAAATACAAGTAAAACTAAATGCACGCTCTTCAACCGATCGCTGCCCGCACCTGCCCGCCCGTCCAGCATCACTACTCTGGATGGTTCTGACTTAGAATACGTGGACAATTACAAATACCTAGGTGTCTGGTTAGACTGTAAACTCTCCTTCCAGACATTAAGCATCTCCAATCCAAAATTAAATCTAGAATCGGCTTCCTATTTCGCAACAAAGCATCCTTCACTCATGCTGCCAAGCATACCCTTGTAAAACTGACTATCTTACTTGACTTTCGGTGATGTCATTTATAAAATAGCCTCTAACACTCTACTCAGCAAATTGAATGTAGTCTATCACAGTGCCATCCATTTTGTCACCAAAGCCCCATTTACTACCCACCACTCCGACCTGTATGCTCTCGTTGGCTGGCCCTCGCTTCATATTCATCGCCAAACCCACTGACTCCAGGTCATCTATAAGTCTTTGCTAGGTAAAGCCCTGCCTTATCTCAGCTCACTGGTCATCATAGCAGCACCCAACCATAGCAAGCGCTCCAGCAGGTATATTTCATTGGTCACCCCCAAAGCCTATTCCTCCTTTGGTCGCCTTTCCTTCCAGTTCTCTGCTGCCAATGACTGTAACGAATTGCAAGAATCACTGAAGCTGGAGACTCACATTTCCCTCACTAACTTTAAGCATCAGCTGTCAGAGCAGCTCACAGATCACTGCACCTGTACATAGCCCATCTGTAAATAGCCCATCCAACTCCCTCATCCCCATATTGTTATTTATTTAAAAAATTGCTCCTTTCCCCCTCAGTATCTCTCCTTGCACATTCATCTTCTGCACATCTATCACTCCAGTGTTTAATTGCTAAATTGTAATTACTCGCCACTATGGCCAATTTATTGCCTTACCTCCCTAATCTTACCTCATTTGCACACACTGTAAATAGATTTTTTCAATTTTTTTATTGACTGTACATTTGTTTATTCCATGTGTAACTCTGTGTTGTTGTTTGTGTCGCACTGCTTTGCTTGATCTTAGCCAGGTCGCAGTTGTAAATGAGAACTTGTTCTCAATTGGCCTACCTGGTTAAATAAAGGTGAAATAAAAAAATATATAAAATAAAAAGTAGTGATGGACTGTCATTTCTCTTTGCTTATTTGAGCTATTCTTGCCATAAAATGGACTTGGTCTTTTACCAAATAGGGCTATCTTCTGTATACCACCCCTACCTTGTCACATTGATTGGCTCAAATGCATTAACTTGTTATGGATAGTGGGCAGTATTTTCACGGCCGGATAAAAAACGTACCCGATTTAATCTGGTTATTACTCCTGCCCAGAAACTAGAATATGCATGTAATTAGTGGCTTTGGATAGAAAACACTCCAAAGTTTCTAAAACTGTTTGAATGGTGTCTGTGAGTATAACAGAACTCAAATGGCAGGCCAAAACCTGAGAAGATTCTGTACAGGAAGTACCATTTCTTGGCCTTCTTTGTCATCTCTATCCAAAACAAAGGATCTCTGCTGTAACGTGACATTTTCTAAGGCTCCCATAGGCTCTCAGAAGGCGCCAGAACGTTGAATGATGACTTTGCAGCCCATGGCTGAAAAACAGTAGCACATTTGGTAAGTGGTCGATCGGAGAACAATGAGACGGGTGCACATGAAGAGTCCATTTTAGATTTTGAGTCTTTGAACGGAAAGGACGTCTCCCGGTCGGAATATTATCGCTATTTTACGAGAAAAATAGCATAAAAATTGATTTTAAACAGCGTTTGACATGCTTCGAAGTACGGTAATGGAATATTTAGACATTTTTTGTCATGATATGCGTCTGCGCGTCACCCTTCATTACCCTTCGGATAGTGTCTTGAACGCACGAACAAAACGCCGCTATTTGGATATAACTATGGATTATTTTGAACCAAATCAACATTTGTGGATGAAGTAGAAGTCCTGGGAGTGCATTCTGACGAAGAACAACAAAGGTAATCCAATTTTTCTTATAGTAAATCTGAGTTTGGTGAGTACCAAACTTGGTGGGTGTCAAATTAGCTAGCCCGTGATGGCGAGCTATCTACTCAGAATATTGCAAAATGTGCTTTCACCAAAAAGCTATTTTAAAATCGGACACCGCGATTGCATAAAGGAGTTCTGTATCTATAATTCTTAAAATAATTGTTATGTTTTTTGTGAACGTTTATCGTGAGTAATTTAGTAAATTCACCGGAAACTTCCGGTGGGTATGCTAGTTCTGAACGTCACATGCTAATGTAAAAAGCTGTTTTCTGAAATAAATATGAACTTGATTGAACAAAACATGCATGTATTGTATAACATAATGTCCTAGGAGTGTCATCTGATGAAGATCATCAAAGGTTAGTCCTGCATTTAGCTGTGGTTTTGGTTTTTGTGACATTATATGCTAGCTTGAAAAATGGGTGTCTGATTATTTCTGGCTGGGTACTCTGCTGACATAATCTAATGTTTTGCTTTCGGTTTAAAGCCTTTTTGAAATCGGACAATTTGGTTAGATAAAGGAGAGTCTTGTCTTTAAAATGGTGTAAAATAGTCATATGTTTGAAAAATGGAAGTTTTTGGATTTATGAGGAGTTTGTAATTAGCGCCACGCTCTATCATTGGATATTGGCGAGGCGTTCCGCTAGCGGAACATCTAGATGTAAGAGGTTATTAAGGAAAGAAATTCATCAAATTAACTTTTAACAAGGCATACCTGTTCATTTAAATTCATTCTAGGTGACTACCTCATGAAGCTGGTTGAGAGAAGCCAAGACTGTGCAAAGCTGTCATCAAGGCAAACGGTGGCTACTTTGAAGAATCTCAAATATAAATATACTTTGATTTGTTTTACACTTTTGTGGTTACTACATGATTCCATATGTGTTATTTCATAGTTTTGATGTCTTCACTATTATTCTTTAACACGCAACTCAGGGCTAGTGCGAGGAGCAGGAACAGGACGTACTGGACTGGGCAGGCGCACTAGAGGCCTGATGCGTGGTGCTGGTTTTGGAGGCGCCAGCCTAGTAACACGCACCTCAAGGCTAGTGCGAGGAGCAGGAACAGGATACACTGGGCCATGAACCCTCACTGGCGGTCTGATGCTTGCAACTTGCATCACTGGTCCTGGCTCGATGCTGGCTCTAGAATGACACCTGTGAGGAGCTTTCACCAAGCGCACCGGACTGTAGCTGCGCACTGGTGATACCGTGCATATCTCTGCATAACATGGTGCTTGCTTGATCCATCGCTCCCCATAATAAACACAGGTGCCCCTTCATGCCCTTTCCTCCAGTACCTCTCTCCGGAATCTCACGTCAAGCTCCTCGCTTGATTCCATGACTGGCTCCCTTCTCCTCCACGGCTCTCTCCTGTATGCCCGGGAAGTTAGGTCAGGGCTCCCCCTGACTCAACTAAACTCCCCGTAAGCCCCCCCCAAAATTTTGGGGGGGCTGCCTCCTCTCCTCCTGAAATGGAAGATATAATGCCTCATACCTCCGTCGTTCTGCCTTAGCTGCCTCCAGCTCCTCCTTTGGGCGCTTGTACTCCCCAGCCTGGTGCCATGGTCCTTTACCATCTAATATCTCCTCCCATGTCCACGACTCCAGGTAGCTTTCCTGCTGCTCCTTCCTCCGCTGCTTGGTCCTTCTTTGGTGGGTGGTTCTGTAACAAGCGTCGTTGTAGGTAGACCAAAATGCAGCAGGTATATTTATCATCTTCTTTTATTGAAGGAAAAACAAAACACTTACACAAAACAAACGACGAAAACAGTCCCGTAAGGTGCACAGACTTAACAGGAAACAACCACCCACAAACACCAGTGAAAACACACACAACTAAATATGGCCTCCAATCAGAGATAACAACAAACAGCTGCCTCTGATTGGAGGTCATTTACAAAACTAACATAGAAATAGAAAAACTAGAAAAACCACATAGAAATAGAAACCATAGAACATAAACCCCGAAACACACTAAACAAACACCCCTTGCCACGCCCTGACCAAACTACAATAACAAACAACACCTTTTACTGGTCAGGACATGACAACATGAAACAAAACAGGGACAGCGTCTAGACAAGGTAAACATAACGACACTAATGCTGACACGGTGATGAAACTGAGGAATAGACAGAAATAGGGGAGGCAATCAATAAAGTGATGGAGTCCAGGTGAGTCCAATGAAGTGCTGATGTGCGTAATGATGCTGTCCCTGGCGCCCTCAAGTGCCAAAACATGCTATTGGGTAAACTATATCTACTTGAAAATAAAGTTGGATCCCATCCCCCTCCTAAAATGAATGTATGAAGATTGTGACGATTATTTATTTTTGTTATTTCCATAATTGTCCGTTACACGATTAAACAATTATTTTGCCAGCCCTTGTGTACATGTGTATGCATGTACGTGTGTTCACATGATCGCACGTGAAACCTGTTATCCCAGACCATCACTTCATCTCCACTCCTCAGGAGTGGCCCAGAAAAGCAGTTGGTTCTGAGATTTGGCCAGCCAGGTAATGGGAAGATTCAGTCTTAAGGTTTTGGAGGGCATGAGTTTTCTCATCAACCCAGAGGGGAAATGGGAAAGGAGGGAAATGGTCAGACAGGGTTACGTTAGAGTCTTAGACGAGGTGAGGTGGATCAGCTTGTCCTTTCAGGACTGGAGCTCACGATAAACTGGATTACATCTACATGCTGCACAATTATGTTGTTCCATTGTAGTAAAGTATCTTTGTCACATAAAGTGTCTGCCATTTTCCCACAGTCACCAAGGCTTGCGTGACACTCTGCCTGATGTGGAGATGAGATTGTAAGAGCATTGAGTAAGTGTCTCAGAACAGTTGATGTGAAATAAGAACCCAAGCAGGCGCCCTGCACAGAGCAACAGCGCGTTGCACCACAGAAATCAGAACAGCACTTATCAACTAGCCAGGCACTGATAGGCTTATCTATACGCACAACAGAGACCTCACAAACAAACTTTTTCCATCAGTTCTGTATTTCTCCACTCCTATTTTCCACTCAAGAGAGATGGAAAGGAGTCAGTCGGTCAGTCAGTCAGTCAGTCAGTCAGTCAGTCAGTCAGACAGACAGACAGACAGACAGACAGACAGACAGACAGACAGACAGACAGACAGACAGACAGACAGACAGACAGACGCAAATGCTAGGGTTTAATGAATGTGCTATCACTGTCACAAGCTTATGAATTCATCATCAAATGAGTGACAAGGTTGAAAAAGATTCAGGATGTCACATTCTAATGGAGAGCGAGACGAGAGAGAAAAGAGGGTCAAAAAGAGAGAGAGAGATAGTGTGGGGGAGGGAGGGATGCTATTGGCTTCTCTAATGATGTGGTTGTCATGCTGATAACAGCCATGGTCATATGGCTCATATTTCTGTTATCTGCTGTTATCTGCTGTTGGTGGAGACCAGAAGGAGGAGTTCAGTGCCTGGGAGTTGACCGTGTCTGAAACACTACAATGATTTATGAGTCTGAGCCGTAGGAGCAGAGACTGCAGCAGGCGGCTACATTGACACAATGAGTATACCAAACATTAGGAACACCTTCCTAATATTGAGTTGCACCCCCCAACCCCTTTTGTCCTCAGAACAGCCTCAATTCGTCAGGGCAATGTGTTTACAAGGTGTCGAAAGCATTCAACAGGGATGCTGGCCCATGTTGACTCCAATGCATCCCACAGTTGTGTCAAGTTGGTTGGATGTCCTTTGGGTGGTGGACCATTCTTGATACATACGGAAAACTGTTGAGCGCACCGTTGCATTTATTGACACAAACTGGTACGTCTGGCACCTATTACCCTACCCCGTTCAAAGGCACTTCAATCGTTTATCTTACCCATTCACTCTCTGAATGGCACACATACACAATCCATGTCTCAATTGTCTAAAGGCTTAAAAAGGCTTCTTTAACCTGTCCCCCCCTTCATCTACACTGATTGAAGTGGATTTAACAAGTGACATCAATAAAGGATCATAAGACTGACCAGGTGAATCCAGGTGAAAGCTATGTCATGGAAAGAGCAGGTGTTCTTAATGTTTTGTATACTCAGTGAATGCATGCACACACACACACACACACACACCACACACACGCACAAACACACACTCACATGCATCTGCAGCAAGCTTTTCCTAAGAAGTACATACCGGTAGAGTCCTATCCTCCAACCTCAGGTTTGATCAGTACAGGATAGGATGGGGCATCAAGAGAGGACAAAGTGAGAGAAAACACATTTACCATCGCTGTGGTGGAGCAAGAAGCCTTATCTTGCACACACAAGAACACACACACACACAAGAAGAGGAGGGCAATACAGATATGCAGAGGATGGAGTAGAAAACAAATAGGAAGTGGTAAGGAAAAGGAAAAAACAGCCCACAGTCAAAAAACCGATAGGTTATTCCATTTGACACTACTTTACTTTCTCTCCCCTTTAATCATACCATTCTGACATCTCAGCTAAGGAAGCAGTACTGTCATTTAGGTGTAATTCAACTCTCTTTCTTCTTGGGTTCCCTACACACTGTGCCCCCACAAGGTAATGAAATTCAAAGTTAACTCAAATGTACGAATGACCAATCATGCCATGTTTTAGCGAGAACATGAAAATAATTGGTGCACTGTGCTGAAATAAATGTTGTGGGGAATAAACACATAGGGCATAGAGTCCCTGCGAGTAGCACTCTTTACTGATTCACTTTGTTAATTTCCACTGATGTTTGTCTGCATTGTGACAGTACCAGGAAGTAAACATTCATGGAATGACAAAGGCATACTCACTCCATGGAAATGCCTGTTTAAAAAAAATCTAACTGACGTGTTGTTGACACTCCAACTCAAGGCTGTGCATGCCCACGTTTCTCCTCTCCTCTAAATAATTTTGCGATTCACTCGGTTCTCAGATTTCATTTCAACTCAAAACAAATGATTGGGTTTCTTGCTCCGTCTTCTGCGCCTCCCCTGCCACTGTTTTATTTGCACAATTTAGATAGGATGAATCTGGCTGGAGACGCGTAAATACACTTTGACTTGTGATCCATAAGTCTACACAAATCATTATCCACTTTCCAGACATTTAAAATCCAGTATTGATAGCACATCTGTTGGCTGATGCGGAGTGAAGATGAAAGCAATTCAGGATTGACTGTGATTGTCTCCGGGCCGAAAGAATATCTAAACAAAGTCAATAGTATTCTGTCCATGTGTGAGGGACATACTGACTTATCACATGAACATCACACGCCCGTATGCGTAAGCCAAGACACTGCAGCACCACAAGAAAAAAGCTCCTCTTCTCCCCAAAAAGTATTTTTAGCCCCAATGACGAGTCCCTGTAATTTTTTGCACCCGGCAGCACTTCAGAAAGCTAATTCTATGACCCATTAAATTAGCCAGAGACCTTTTAAATGAAGCAATTCGGGGAGAGAGCGCTAGCAATTAATACAGTTCTAAGGACAGCCCAGGCGCCGACGAAACAATCCCCCAAAAATCTGCACAGCAGACTGTAAAAGTAATAGTCCTCTCGAAAATGAAAGCTTTACATTTTAGTCATTTAGCAGATGCTCTTATCCAGAACGACTTACAGGAGCACTTAGGGTTAAGTGCCTTGCTCAAGGGCACATCAACAGATTTTTCACCTAGTCAGCCCGGGATTCAAACCAGTGACCTTTTTGGATACTGGCCCAATGCTTTTAACTGCTAGGCTACCTGCTCCTTTTAATAAAGCAAGTAACCTGACACCTGAATGTTTCTCACTCAGGAAACCATTAGAGCTACTGATGTTATGATAATGTGCATTCTGCATAGACATTATTCATGGTTTATCCAGGAGCATGGTGGTTAAAAAAAGTCTATGTCATCACTTCCAGAGGCCATTAAGCGTCATTAACAGATAGGGCGACATTAGTAGCCATAGAACATTCAGTCAATCACAAAATGTACAGTTGAAGTCGGAAGTTTACATACACCTTAGCCAAATACATTTAATCCTAGTAAAAATTCCCTGTCTTAGGTCAGTTAGGATCACCACTCTTTATTTTAAGAATGTGAAATGTCAGAAAAATAGTAGAGAGAATGATTTATTTCAACTTTTATTTATTTCATCACATTCCCAGTGGGTCAGAAGTTTACATACACTCAATTAGTATTTGGTAGCATTGCCTTTAAATTGTTTAACTTGGTACAAACGTTTCGGGTAGCCTTCCACAAGCTTCCCACAAAAAGTTGGGTGAATTTTGGCCCATTCCTCCTGACAGAGCTGTTGTAACTGCGTCAGGTTTGTAAGCCTCCTTGCTCGCACATGCTTAATCAGTTCTGCCCACAAATTGTCTATAGGATTAAGGTCAGGGCTTTGTGACAGCCACTCCAATACCTTGACTTTGTTGTCCTTAAGCCATATTGCCACAACTTTGGAAGTATGCTTGTGGTCGTTTTCCATTTGGAAGACCTATTTGCGACCAAGCTTTAACTTCTTGATTGATGTCTTGAGATGTTGCTTCAATATAAACACATAATTGTCCTGCTTCATGATGCCATCTATTTTGTGAAGTGCACCAGTCCCTCCTGCAACAAAGCACCCCCACAACATGATGCTGCCACCCCCGTGCTTCACGGTTGGGATGGTGTTCTTTGGCTTGCAAGCATCTCCCTTTTTCAGAACAATGTCATTATGGCCAAACAGTTCTATTTTTGTTTCATCAGACCAGAGGACATTTCTCCAAAAAGTACGATCTTTGTCCCCATGTGCAGTTGCAAACCGTAATCTGTCTTTTTTTATGGCGGTTTTGGAGCAGTGGCTTCTTCCTTGCTGAGCGGCCTTTCAGGTTAAGTCGATATTGGACTCGTTTTACTGTGGATATAGATACTTTTGTACCTGTTTCCTCCAGCATCTTCACAAGGTCCTTTGCTGTTGTTCTGGGATTGATTTGCACTTTTCGCACCAAAGTACGTTCATCTCTAGGAGACAGAACGCGTCTCCTTCCTGAGCGGTATGACGGCTGCGTGGTCCCATGGTGTGTATACTTGCGTACTATTGTTTGTATAGATGAACGTGGTACCTTCAGGCATTTGGAAATTGCTCCCAAGGATGAACCAGACTTGTGTAGGTCTACAATTTTCTTTCTGAGGTCTTGGCTGATTTCTTTTGATTTTCCCATGATGTCAATCAAAGAGGCACTGAGATTGAAGGTAGGCCTTGAAATACATTCACAGGTACACCTCCAATTGACTCAAATGATGTCCATTAGCCTATCAGAAACTTCTAAAGCCATGACATAATTTTATGTAATTTTCCAAGCTGTTTAAAGGCACAGTCAACTTAGTGTATGTACTTCTGACCCACTGGAATTGTGATACAGTGAATTATAAGTGAAATAATCTGTCTGTAAACAATATTGTTGGAAAAATTACTTGTGTCATGCACAAAGTAGATGTACTAACCGACTTGCCAAAACTATAGTGTGTTAACAAGAAATTTGTGGAGTGGTTGAAAAATGAGTTTTAATGACTCCAACGTAAGTGTATGTAAACTTCTGACTTCAACTGTATAAGCCCTCATTTAATTGATTAACATGAATTTGATTATTGTTTACATTTGTTTCAACAAGGGTTTCATGTAAATATGTGTACATTTAGTTGTTACACACACACACACACACACACACACACACACACACACACACACAGTTAAACATTTCATAAATGAGAAACGCATTTATGCATTCATTACTCTTCCAAAATCTACTGAAACAAAGAGAAGTAATATTAAAATATTCTGTTATATACTTATAATGCAAAGTATCAGAAACCTTTGGACCAAGAAATCACACCAAAGATGATGTCAAGATGTTGAATTTCTTACATATTGTATGAAAGCAGCTCAATTATGAGGAAAAAAAGAATTAAGAAAATGAGAAATGTACTCTGAACAATGTAAGATAAATTATTTTCAAATCAGTTCCTTCATTATGATAGATTATCTATGGAAGCGAGACGAGACAAAGCAGAGAAAAATCATTGGTCTCTCTTCTATTGTTTTGAGAGCCAAAAACTGTGAATAATTTGAATAATTTCATTTTCATATTTTTAGCTTGTGACTTTTTTTCTTTTTTCCATGGCCATCATCTCCCTGCTCTTTTCTTTCTATTTTTCTTTTTGTGGGAGGAGGAGAGTGAATGCATGTATTATCTTTCAGTGTGGAATGGTGGTGCTTTAATGAGTTTTATCTCCCCTCGCTACGTTTATCGCTCTCATTCAAACTCAGGCACTGCTACAATTCTAAAAACAGACTTTCCTTAATATATGATATTTCAAAAGCCGCCGATTGTCCAACAAAAGCCTTCATTCTTTTCCCTTTTTTCCAGAGGTAAAGAGTTTCTCGGATTCGGAGCAGAAAACAATGAGACTGCTGAATGAAAGGTCTCCACCGCTGAAGACAGACAGACAGGGTGAATAGAAAAGGAAAAGTAACTTGCGTTGCCTCTGAGCCAATGTGAGAAAAGGTTAGTTACCAACTCCTACAAGTCTTATTAAACGCAGTGAAATACTGTCCTTTAGCCCTCACTGCAAGCCTCAGGAAGAAGGTAAGTGTGAATGTGAGTCTTGAATTCATTCAGATTCACAGAATATGTATGGAGGAGGAAGCATGAATAGTTACCCTTTCAAAAATAGTCCCCTAGTTACCAGGTTAAAGCTATAAGCACTAACAAGCAAACACTCAAAAGTTTCTAAGTGCATTCCATTATTTCCCAGAGTAATAATGTACCCAGTGCCTCCTCGCTGAATTACTTTGGAGTTGCATGCTGACACACTGACTAAAATGGGTTCATAAAGGAGAAATCAATTAACTGTGGCACTTCATCAACATTATACACTAATGATTGACTTGTCTCCTGTTTCCGTTACCAAAACTGCATTGTGACATGCCTTACGAACAGGGTCAAACACCTCATTAGAGAACTAAGAGTTGGGATATGTGGGAGTTTGTTGAGTTGTTTGCATGTTTCCTCTGGGAAAAATAAGTGATACATGTAGTGATAAAAAAGCAATATTTTAGTAATCCTATCCTGGATGACCAGTATAGGACCTATTCCTGTATAAGATAAAACCCAACTCTGACAGTGGAAATTAGAAGCTTGTGATGTGTTAAAATCAACAAGCTCCTTCTTAAAATGTAATTATCATTTGACTACAGCTTATGGCGCACCAGTAAGCACAATATACCACTTAGAGAGATATCACCATCAGGCTCAGTGCCTCTTTAGAACAAGGCTACGGTAGAGCCAGTCATCTGAGCACCATTCAAATCCACATATTCTGGATGCCAGCATGGGTGCCATGCCATCACCAGTAACGATGCTAACTTCTATAAAGTATTTACAATCTGTTTGTATACTGTCAGGATTGGCAACTTCAACGAGTAAAGTTAAGACATGCAACGTGTTTCAAGAGGGACACAGCGAGAAAGGGAGGGGTGAGAGGGAGGGAGAGCTGGCTTTGATGGATGAAGAGTGAGAAAATGGAGAGCTGAAAACAGGAATGGGGAGAAGCACACAAATGGCGAAAATGAGATAGAGGCAAAGAAAGTCAGTGAAAATGAGCACAGTCCTGAAGTAGAGAATATATAATGGGGGGACCGTGTGTGAGCCATGTGAGTATATGATGTTTTTTTGTAAAAAACACAACATCCATTTACGTAGCTGCTCTATCGTTTATTCTATCCATCATCTGCACAAACCTCTTGTATTGTGAATCATCTCGATTCTCATTGTTCTGCATTGTCATCTACTCTGCCTTAAAAAAAAATAGAGTAAGTAAAACAGAAATACCTTTATTCAGCAGACTGCCTGGCAGAAGTTAGCCTCGCTTACTGTAACTCTGACTATGATTGATATTCAGCTCACATTTCATTCCTATTGGTGACCACTGATCTAGTCAACCTCCAAGGCGTTCCTAGTTGATCGCCAAACATTTCTGTAAAAAACCCGACAATAAAGCCTTGCGTTCCAATTTTATGTATTGGTTTTGCGCTGTTGGCGGTAGTTACACTTGATTCAGCATACCTAGTGCCGAGAAGGCAAAGTATTTCCGTTTTGAACCATTTCATGTGTCTGAAGGTAGAACTCCACCTACCCGGCAGGCCCAGAGAGTAAATCAAGTGCACCTATGGGCTTTCCACGGGCCAATCAGATACAGCGCATTCAGAAAGTAGTCAGACCCCTTGACATGTCCACATTTTGTTACGTTACAGCCTTATTCTAAAATTGATTAAAATATATATTTTTTGAGGCCTCCCGAGTGGCGCACTGCATCGCGGTGTTGCGGCATCACTACAGCCTGGGATCGAATAATACATTTGCAAAAATGTCTAAAAACCTCTTTTTGCTTTTTCATTATGGGGTATTTCCTCGAGCCATAGGCTGTAAAATGAAGCCTCGAATGCACAGCAAAGCTGATACTGTGAGATTACAAAACTTTTTAAACCATGAGAGAGACTCAACAAATACAGAGCTCAATTTCCAGTCTCATAGCAAAGGGTCTGAATACTTATGTAAATAAGGTATGTTTTTTATTTGTAATACATTTGCAAAAATGTCTAAAAACCAGTTTTCACTTTGTCATTATGGGGTATTGTGTGTAGATTGATGAGGAAAATGTTTTCTTTAATCTATTTTAGAATATGGCTATAACGTAACAAAATGTGGAAAAAGTCAAGGGGTCTGAATACTTTCCGAATGCACTAGTGATAAGGCCTATAGCCTACTGCAAAAACCTCATTGCTACAGAACTGTTTTTAGTTGGTTAATGTTGCATAGGCTTACGTAAAAAAAATCAGTGTGCTAGATCTCGGCTTGCATTTTGACTCAGAAATTGATCTCCACTCAGAAAAGGTTGGTGACCACTGGACTAGATAATGTATAATCCATGTCCATCATCTTTTACCTGGTGTTGGAGCTATTCCAAATATGTTAGGCTTAAATGTATTTATTGCACAAAATGTAAAAATTGGATCCGAATGGGTATGGTGTCTGGTCTCCTCTCTCCCCCCTCTCATCTCCTCATTTCTCTTGGACCCTCAAAACACTTTTGTTGTCACCTCTCCTCACCCCTTCTCTCTGCCCCCCCCCCCCCCCCACACACACCCTCATCTATGAACAAGGTTCTAAAGTGCACGCTATCGGGCTGCGCACAACATGTGGCATTTGACGAAGGCAAGCTTGCATGTGGAAAAAAAGACAGGGGATGAGTGGGAATGGTGGGGGAGAAGCAGAAGAGCGATGTGAAGTATGACGGCGTGCCGCCTGCCAACAAAGCGTCTAGTGTCTGTCTGCTTCCGGGGAGCTGAGGCAGCGCGCACCAGCATAGGGGAGAGGGGAGGGAGAGGCGACCTGTCAGGCTGGCTGGCTGAATGACTCCACATCACCCTTTCAGCTCCAGCGACTTCCCATTTATATTGTAATGCAAATCCAACATGTGTCCCAGATGGTGCTTTTCCAGCATCATGGGTGCATAGAAATATGATTATTTATCCCCAGAGCTCTCAAGTCTTTACTCCACCCTCTCTCTATCTCTAACTCCTTCCCTCCCTCCCTCTCTAACACCCTCCCTGCTCTTCCCTCCTCTCACCCTCGCTGAGATGAAACTGCTCTGTATTGTGTCCCTCATTAATGAAACAGAGGGAGGACAATAAATGATAGATGTGGATGGAGAGATAAAATAAGGTAGAAAAGGAAGAGTGGGAGATATGGAAATAGCGTAAGAGTTTAGAGATCAGGAAGAGGGTGTGAAAGAGAGGGGGAGGGCGTAGAAAAAAAAGACTACCTGTACTCCTTTCTTCCTCTCCTCTGGCTGAGCATTAGGCAGAGGAGCGTGAGCAATAACTCTTCCGACTCAAGTGGTCTTTTAATCATCTCCAGTGAGCAAACGGAGCTCCCTCCCCAATGCGCATCGCTGTTAAATGTCACCTCTCTGACACAACACGACAGGAATACTGCTTGAATAATTCACCCTTTATCTCCATGTGTCAGATACGGCTCACCTGCTGTATGTTGTCTGTTGAAATAACTCACAGCTTGTTGGGGTTACATACTGTACAATAAGTTTTGTCATGGTATGGCCATGAGAGTGCTTTGTTGATTTTGTAATGGCTGCTGCATGCACAACAAAAAATAGAACTTTGACAACATCAAAAAAGTTAGACATATGCTAAATTTGTTAGTCAACAAACTAAGTGAAATATTTAAAATATCTGAGACAAGTTAAATTACCAGGGGGTATTGAATATGCTGTTTTTGCAAAAGCAGTCCCTTCTCCCCTCCAGTCTGTCCTAAGCCTCTGACTAATTGGTTTCATTTGAATGGCAAATGAAAGTGTATGCATCACGTACACAGGTTACAGCAGGTGTTAACGATGCAGCGGAAAGCTTGCTTTCAGCTCCCTCAACAGTTCAAATATCAAGATCAATAATAGTCAAAAGTCAATAAAAAAATAGCAAGTAGAAGAAAGTAATATGCATAGTAATAAAAAGGATATGTACACCCAGCTTTGCTGCAGTTCTTGACACACTCAAACCGGTACGCCTGGCACCTGCTACCATACCCTGTTCAAAGGCACATAAATATTTTTTCTTGCCCATTCACAATCCATGTCTCAATTGTCTCAAGGCTTCAAAACCCTTATTTGACCTGTCTCCACCTTACTGCTATTGGCCCATACAAACTAATTGAATAACAGATTCACTACATGGAACAACAGATAGTCCCCCCAAAAAATCCAAATGAAGTTTGTTCTGAAGTGTCTGTCCTATATCTGAGAGATAAGAAAGATCAGGAAAACGTTTTTATATTTTTTGTAAACATGTATTTAACCCCTTATTTTTGGCACTAAACTGTCTCCATATACAGGTGAAGTCTGAAGTTTACATACACCTTAGCCAAATACATTTAACCCTTTCATGCGTGAGTGCCAAATATCTCTAACGGTCGCCCCAGTGCGAGTTTTTTTATGCACGTGATGTTAGAACGTTCTCTCCATTCCAGAATGGGATTGTTACGCAACAGTACATTTAATCCGCGCTGCCAAGTGTAACGGCCGTCGTAGGAAGTGGACCAAAATGCAGCGGGTACGTGAATGCTCATCTTTATTTTATGACGCACACTATACAAAAACAACAAAACGAAAACCGAACGACAGCTAACCAGTAATGCAGGCTAAACATAGCAGTGCACAAACAACCTCCCACAATTCCCACAACAAACACACCCCTACACATAGGACCTTCAATCAGAGGCAACGAGGAACAGCTGCCTCCAATTGAATGCCCAATCCCAATTAACTAAACATAGAACTAAACACCCTAGATCTAACATAGAAATACACAACATAGAACCTAACCAAAAACCCCGGACTAATCTAAACAAACACCCCTCTACAAAACATATATACCAACAAACCCCGAACCACATAAAACAAACACCCCCTGCCACGTCCTGACCAAACAATAATAACAAATAACCCCTTTACTGGTCAGGACGTGACACCAAGGCACGCAGCCTGTTTTTTTTATTGGCTGTTTTCAACTTGTCAATTTTCAATTATTTTCTAACAAGTATTTTCTTTTCTAATAACAGTTAGAATTGAGGTGTGTTCCGCCTCATTCATTCACATAAAAGTAGTCATTTTTACTTTTGCGGACCAATTAATTTTTGGGACATTTCTGACCCAGACAAAATTCCCCAAACACTTCCCAATTGTTTGTGCAGTTCAAGTCTGCAGACATTTGCTCATCTCCCGTCCTGCATACACGTGTTCACATTTTCCGTCTGTTGCCTGCATCTCAATCAAAGTTGTTTTCGTTACCAATAACAACTTTGGAAATGTGTGCGTTTCTATCAAAGTAAGTGCCTTATTACGTTACAATAGTTTCTGCATGTCGTGTTATGTCATTTCTACTGTAGCATAATGTTTTTGTGTGTATTCCTTATAACCGCGGACACGCGAGGTAACGTTACTCATTTCATAACCTTTATGGTGTTATATTCAATCGTGCTTATGTGCCTAGCTACATTCTTATATTAGCTCTGTAAAACAATACTAGTTGCATCAGAAGTACTGGCTTGTTGTATTTTGAAGCTACCCCGGAAAAATATAAAAATATCTTCTTATACCACTAGGTCGTTTTCTGAGTGCATTCAGCAAAGCTGTTTATCATGTCCGCCTTATCCACTGCCCCCCATTTTGAGGTTATAATCAAGTACGCAGTCTGGTTTGATGTTTCTCACACCTGTCAGGTGGTCCACCTTCCCTGTGGCCAACATGGTTGCTGTATGGACAGTGGAGAGGACATGGACGTCTCGTTTGTCATGGCACTTTACTGCCAGTTGTTGACATTTCTTATTTTGTATAACGGGTAATTTAGGATGGCAGTAGCGTTCATCAAAGCAAACAGCAGGGCCAGGAGGGGTGAAATGGCTGGCAGCCTTCCAGCTACCACAGAACTCCTGTACTTCATCCACTATCGGTCTGCCTCCATCACCACCAGCATCTTCAAATGGAACTAGGACTTTGTCAGTGGACAAGGGGTCCTCAGATTCAGGGTTCTCAACGGCTGGGTGACAGCTCCTCACTGTCACTGTCAGAATCTGATTCCTGACTTTCAGAAAAAAAAAAAATCCTGACTTTCCAGAATTTCCGCATTTGTGAGTTGTCTCCTTTTGAAAGACATTGCTAATGCTACAGCTTAGCTCACTAGCTACATACTTAAACAACAACACTGAATGGGTCAGAGTGGGAGTGAGAGGTTATGTGATTGACAGCCTGCACGCGCCACTTGTATCAATAAATCACTATCAGAAAATGTTTTGTGTGGTATTATTGATATATTTACTATTACGACCAGGAATACGACTTCCCTGAACTGGAACCTTTGTTCATACCCCCCAGGGCAATTTAACTTATACCAGACGCTGTTCCAAGACGCCGGTGGCGGAGAAGAGGTTTTTGGAGTGGACTTCTAGTCCGACTTAGGAGGCGGGCACACCATCCACCGCTTCCGAGTATATTACTCGCTAATGTTCAGTCTCTGGACAATAAAGTAGACGAGCTCAGGGCGAGGATCTCCTTCTAGAGAGACATCAAGGACTGTAACCTACTCTGTTTCACAAAATCATGGCTCTCTTGGGATATACTGTCCCCGTCCATACAGCCAGCTGGGTTCTAAGTTCATCGCGCAGACAGGAATAAAGAACTCTCCAGGAAGAAGAAAGGCATATGTTTCATGATTAACTACTCATGGTGTGATTGTGACAACATACAGAAACTCAAGTCCTTTTGTTCACCTGACCTAGAATAGTTCACAATCAAATGCCGACCGTATAACCTCCCAAGAGAATTCTCTTTGGTTATAGTCACAGCCGTGTATATTCCCCCTCAAGCCGATACCACAACGGCCCTCAAGGAACTACACTGGACTTTGTGCAGACTGGAAACTACATATGCCGAGGCCGCATGTATTGTAGCTGGGGATTTTAACTTCATCGGGGTAGGGGGCAGTATTTTGACGTCCGGATGAAAAGCATGCCCGTAGTAAACTGCGTGCTACTCAGGCCCAGAAGGTAGGATATGCATAGTATTAGTCGATTTGGATGGAAAATACTCTGAAGTTTCTAAAACTGTTTGAATGATGTCTGTGAGTATAACAGAACTCGTATGGCAGGCAAAAATCTGAGAAAAAATCCAACCAGGAAGTGTGGAAATCTGAGGTTTGTAGTTTTTCAAGTGATTCCCTATCCAGTATACAGTGTCTGTGGGGTCATTTTGCACTTCCTAAGGCTTCCACTAGATGTCAACAGTCTTTAGAACATTGTTTCATGCTTCTACTGTGAATGGGGAGATAATAAGAGCCATTGGAATCAGATGACTGAGAAAATGACATGAGCTCAATCGCGCACGCTCACATGAGAGTTAGCTGTGTTCCTTTTAATTTCTGAAGACAAAGGAATCGTCCGGTTGGAATATTATGGAAGATTTATGATAAAAACATCCTAAAGATTGATTCTATACATCGTTTGACATGTTTCTACGAACTGTAATATAACTTTTGACTTTTCGTCTGAACTGTGCACAGTGGATTTGGATTACTCGACTGAACGCGCGAACAAAATGGAGGTATTTGGACATAAAGATGAACTTTATCGAACAAAACTAACGTTTATTCTGGAACTGGGATACCTGGGAGTGCATTCCGATGAAGATCATCAAAGGTAAGTGAATATTTTATGTCATTTTTGTCATTTCTGTTGACTCCAAAATGGTGGGTACCTGTATGGCTTGTTTTGATATCTGAGCGCTGTACTCAGATTATTGCAAAGTTTGCTTTCGCCGTGAAGCTTTTTTGAAATCTGACACAGCGGTTGTGTATCTATAATTCTTTGAATAACAGTTGAATATTTTATCAACGTTTATGATGAGTATTTCTGTAAATTGATGTGCTCATTCACCGGAAGTTTTGGGAGGCAAAACATTTCTGAACATTACACGCCAATGTAAAATGGGGTTTTTGGATATAACTATGAACTTTATCGAGCAAAACATACATGTATTGTGTAACATGAAGTCCTATGAGTGCCATCTGATGAAGATCAAAGGTTAGTGATTAATTTTATCTGTATTTCTGGTTTTTGTGACGCCTCTCCTTGCTTGGAAAATGGCTGTGTGGTTTTTCTTGTCTAGGCGCTGTCCTAACATAATCTAACGTTATGCTTTCGCCATGAAGCCTTTTTGAAATCGGACAATGTGGTTGGATTAACTAGAAGTGTATCTTTAAAATTGGTTGTGGGAAATTTGAATTATGAGATTTTTGTTGTTTTGAATTTGGTGCCCTGCTATTTCACTGGCTGTTGAATAGTGCGTCCCATATACCCCAGAGAGGTTAACAAAACACATTTGAGGAAAACGCTACCGAAGTTCTGTCAACACATTGACTGTAGTTCTCGCTTAGGAAAAACATTAGATCTGATACTCACCTTTTCGAGACACCTAAAAGGCCCTCCCCCGCCCTCCCTTCGGCAAATCAGATCACGACTCTATTTTGCTCGTCCCTTCCTATAGGCAGAAATTCAAACAGGAAGTACCCATGCTAAGGTTGATTCAGCGCTGGTCTGACCAATCGAAATTCATGCTTCAAGATTGTTTTGATCACGCGTACTGGGATATGTTCCGGGTAGCCTCAGAGAATAACATTTACGTTTACACGGTGACTGAGTACATCAGGAAGGGTATAGGGAATGTTGTTCCCACGGTGTCGATTAAAACCTACCCAAACCTGAAACCATGGATAGATGACAGCATTCGCGCAAAACTGAAAGCGAGAACCACCGCATTTAACCATGGCAAGGTAACTGGGAATATGGCCGAATACAAACAGTGTAGTTATTGCCTCTGTTAGGCAATCAAACAGGCAAAACATTAGTACAGAGACAAAGTGGAGTCGCAATTCAACGGCTCAGACACGAGATGAATGTGGCAGACAATCACAGATGACAAAGGGAAAACCAGACGACGTCTTGCTCCCAGACAAGCGAAACACCTTCGCCCGTTTTGAGGATAATACAGTGCCACAACGAGGATAACAGAGTAACACAACACGGCCCGCTCCCAAGAACTGTGGGCTCTCATTCTCTGTGGTTGAGGTGAGTAAGACATTTAAGCGTGTTAACCCTCGCAAGGCTGCCACTCCAGACGGCATCCCAAGCCACGTCCTCAGAGCATGTGCAGACCAACTGGCTGGAGTGTTTACAGACATATTCAATCTCTCCCTATCCCAGTCTGCTGTCCCCACTTGCTTCAAGTTGTCCACCACTGTTCCTGTACCTACGAAAGCAAAGGTAACTGAACTAAATGACTATCACACCCGTAGCACTCACTTCTGTCATCATGAAGTGCTTTGAGAGGCTAGTTAAGGATCATATCACCTCCTTACCTGAAACCTTAGACCCACTTCAATTTGCTTACCGCTCTAACAGATCCACAGACGATGCAATCGCCATCGCACTGCACACTGCCCTATCCCATCTGGACAAGAGGAATACCTACGTCAGAATCCTGTTCATTGACTATAGCTCAGCCTTCAACACCATAGTACCCTCCAAGCTCATCATTATGTTCAAGGCCCTGGGCCTGAACCCCATCCTGTGCAACTGGTCCTGGACTTCCTGACGGGCCACCCGCAGGTGGTGAAGGTAGGAAACAACACCTCCACTTCGCTGATCCTCAACACAGGGGTCACACAAGGGTGTGTGCTCAGCCCCCTCCTGTACTCCCTGTTCACCCATGACTGAGTGGCCACGCATGCCTCCAACTCAATCATCAAGTTTGCAGACGACACAACTGTAGTAGACCTGATTACCAACAATGACGAGGCAGCCTACATGGAGGAGGTGAGGGCCCTGGCAGAGTTGTGCCAGGAAAATAACCTCTCCCTCAACGTCAACAAAACGAAGGAGCTGATTGTGGATTTCAGGAGACAACCCCTATCCACATCGATGGGACCGCAGTAGAGAAAGTGGAAAGCTTCAAGTTCCTCGGCGTACACATCACTTACGATCTGAAATGGTCCACCCACACAGACAGTGTGGTGAAGAAGGCGCAACAGTAATTTGGCTTGGCCCAAAGATCCTCAGAAAAGTTTACAGGTACATATTTGAGAGCATCCTGTCGGGCTGTATCACCACCTGGTACAGCAACTGCACAGCCCGCAACCGCAGGTCTCTCCAGAGGGTGGTACCTTCTGCCCAACGCATCACCGGAGGCACACTGCCTGCCCAACGCATCACCGGAGGCACACTGCCTGCCCTCCAGGACACCTACAGCACCCGATGTCACAGGAAGGTCAAAAAGATCATCAAGGACATCAACCAAGAAAGCCACGCCCTGTTCACCCTGTTATCATCCAGAAGGTGAGGTCAGTACAGGTGCATCAAAGCTGGGACCAAGAGACTGAAAAACAGCTTCTATCTCAAGGCCATCAGACTGTTAAATAGCCATCCCTAGCCGGCTACCACCCGGCTACTCAATCCCTTAGAGGCTGACGCCCTATATCCATAGACATGGAATCACTGGCCACTTTAATAATGGAACACTAGTCACTTAAATAATGTTTAAATACTGCTTTACTCATCTCATATGTATATACTATTCTAAATCCAAGACGGCGTAGGAGTGGGATGTTTTGATTGTCTTGTCCCGTCCATTGTATATATAGATTCTTTCTTCGTATATTTTATCTCAACTGAACATACTCTCCTGCAACCCGCCTCACCCAATGCGGTATGGAGCTGCAATTTTTTTATATTTTAGAACCGTAACTCTCTTCAAGCTAGCTGGCTACTAGCTAGTAGTCAGTTAGCCACTGCTAGTTAGCCATCACCGTTAACTGGGACATCTGCCAGCTTCAGCCCGGTCAACTCCTGCCAGCCTGCACAGCGCGATATCAACCCAGAGCATATCAGACTGCTTTTCTCCACCATATCTCCGGATTTCTACCGCAAGCTCTGAACCTTTACTCTGGATCATCGCAGTTAGCTAGCTGCTATCCGAGTGGCTACTCCTGCCTAACGTCTCTGTCCCGAAGCAAGCACCAGTTAGCCTGGAGCTTGCCTCGAATCTAGGCCCATCTCCCGGCTAGCTGAATAGATCTATCAAGAATTCCTGGGCTTCAATTACCTCTTTTGCCAATTGGCCTGGACCCTTTGCTTCCGACACGGAGCCCCGCTGATCCATCACGACTGGTCTACCGACGTAACCGTCCGAGGGGGTTTCTGTCCCGAAGCAAGCACCAGTTAGCCTGGATTTAGGCTCATCTTCCGGCTAGCCGGAGAAGTCCATCAGATAATCCCTGGGCTTCAACAGGCTCCCCCATTGCGACGTCCCCCTGAGCCCCATCTGCTAACCTGCTAGCTGTCTGAATCTCCGTGCCTCCAGCTTGCCTAGCTACTCACTGGACCCTATGATTACTCGGCTACACATACCTCTCCCTAATGTCAGTATGCCTTGTCTATTGCTGTTTTGGTTAGTAATTTTTGTCTTATTTCACTGTAGAGCCTCCAGCCCTGCTCAATATGTTTTGGCTAGCCCTGTTGTTCCACCCCCCATACATGCAGTAACCGCACCTGGCTTAAATGGTGCTTCTAGAGACAATTTCTTTTTTTACCTTTATTTAACTAGGCAAGTCAGTAAAGAACAAATTCTTATTTTTAATGACGGCCTAGGAACAGTGGTCTAACTGCCTTGTTCAGGGGCAGAATAAGAGATTTTTACCTTGTCAGCTCGGGGATTCAATCTTGCAACCTTTCGGTTACTAGTCCAACGCTCTAACCACTAGGCTACCTGCTGCCCCAACAAAACATCTCTCATCGTCCCTGAATGCCTAGGCTTACCTCCACTGTACTCACATCCTACCATACCCTTGTCTGTGCATTATGCCTTGAATCTATCCTTCTGTGCCCATAAACCTGCCCCCTTTACTCTCTGTTCCGAATGCACTAGACAACCAGTTCTTTTAGCATTTGGCCGTACTCTTGTTCCTCTGGTGATGTAGAGGTTAACCCAGGCCCTGCAGCCCCCAGCATCACACCCATTCCCCAAGTGCTCTCATTTGTTGACTTCTGTAACCGTAAAAGCATTGGTTTCATGCATGTTAACATTAGAAGCCTCCTCCGTAAGTTTGTTTTATTCACTGCTTTAGCACACTCTGCCAACCCGGATGTTCTAGCCGTGTCTGAATCCTGGCTTAGGAAGACGACCAAAAATCCTGAAATTCCCATCTGTTACGTTCCCCAGTTTCTGTGTTGTGGTTTGTGTACTTGTGAGTGTGTGTTTCCTGAAATTCTCCCCAAGCAGCTGATTGGTCGGCCCCATTGATGATTGGAGCTGACCCCGCACTCTCGTCCAACTCCTTCTGAAGTTTAGTATGTCCTGTATATTGGTTAGTGTTGCTCAGAGAGAGCTTCTTGGTATGTCCTGTGTTTTTGTTGTTGCTCAGAAGGGAGCAGAGGGTTATATCATATGTTGGTTGTAGCTGAGAGATGATGAGTGTGTCCTGTCTTGGTTGTGGCTGAGAAACAGGTTTTGTTATGTATTTTTGTAGCCGCTGATTTGAGGTATGTGTGTGCCAATAGAACTGTGTTTTTGATTCTTGAAATTGTTTAATTACGTTTGGATTATTCTGTTTCATTTGTTCCCAGGGGGGAAGGGGAAGGCACCTAGGGAGTGCTTAGGCAAGAGGCCTGCGGGCATACATAACCCGTAGTATTCACTGTCTATGCGCACTAGGTTAGAGCTGGGCGGCCCACCCCCTGTATTTTGGTTAGCACACCAGGTGGTGCTAAGTAGTGGGTAGGCAGGTAAGGTAGAAGAGGGGGCTTTGATATTTACTTTCTTTGCTTTGGTTCTGTCCAGCCCCTTTTCCCCAAAATCACCGTGTGACGGAATAAATTCCCTGTCAACGGTACCAATCTCTGCCTTTGTCATCCTTACTTGCACCAACAGTCCCACACCTTTTGCTCTACGGGGAGTTGAGTTGTAGCAGGGTGATGCGTTCCCTTTTCCTAGAGGCGTACGTAACACCATCCCTAACTATAACATTTTCCGACAACTGCCAAAGGGGGCGGAGATGCAATCTACTGCTGAGATAGCCTGCAGAGTTCTGTCATACAATCCAGGTCTGTGCCCAAACAATTCAAGCTCCTTCTTTTAAAAATCAACCTTTCCAGAAACAAGTCTCTCACTGTTGCCGCCTGTTATAGACCCCCCCCCCCAGCTGTGCCCTGGACACCATATGTGAATTGATTGCCCCCCCATCTATCTTCAGAGTTCGTACTGTTAGGTTACCTAAACTGGGATATGCTTAACCTGTTGGGGGCAGTATTTTCACGGCCGGATAAAAAAAACGTACCCGATTTAAACGGGTTACTACTCTTGCCCAGAAACGAGAATATGCATATAATTAGTAGATTTGGATAGAAAACACTCTGAAGTTTCTAAAACTCTTTGAATGGTGTCTATGAGCATAACAGAACTCATATGGCAGGCCAAAACCTGAGAAGATTCCATACAGGAAGTGCCCTGTCTGACAATTTGTTGTCCTTCTGTTGCATCTCTATTGAAAATACAACATCTGTGCTGTAATGTGACACTTTCTAAGGCTTCCATTGGCTCTCTAAAGCCGCCAGAAAGTGGAATGGGGTGTCTGCTGTCTCTGGGCAAAGTATAGGAGCAGAGTTTGTAAGTGGTCAGCGAGACTGAGATGCGCATTCACGAGACTTCTACATTTTTTTCTTTCAGTCTTTGAATGAATACAACGTTGCCCGGTTGGAATATTATCGCTATTTTACGAGAAAAATAGCATAAAAATAGATTTTAAACAGCGTTTGACATGCTTCGAAGTACGGTAATGGAATATTTTGACATTTTTTGTCACGAAATGCGCTCGCGCGTTACCCTTCGGATAGTGACCTGAACGCACTAACAAAACGGAGGTATTTGGATATAACTATGGATTATTTGGAACCAAAACAACATTTGTTGTTGAAGTAGAAGTCCTGGGAGTGCATTCTGACGAAGAACAGCAAAGGTAATCAAATTTTTCTAATAGTAATTCTGAGTTTAGTGAGCCCCAAACTTGGTGGGTGTCAAATTAGCAAGCAAACGTCCCACCTAGACCAGAGAGGTTAACACCCCGGCCGTCCTACAATCTAAGCTAGATGCCCTCAATCACACAAATTATCAAGGAACCTACCAAGTACAACCCAAAATCCATAGCGATGGGCACCCTCATAGATATTATCCTGACCAACCTGCCCTCTAAATACACCTCTGCTGTCTTCAACCAGGATCTCAGCGTTCACTGCCTCATTGCCTGCGTGCGTAACGGGTCCGTGGTCAAACGACCACCCTTCATCACTGCCAAACGCTCCCTAAAACACTTCAGGGAGCAGGCCTTTCTAACTGACCTGGCCTGGGTATCCTGGAAGGATATTGACCTCATCCTGCCAGTAGAGGATGTCTGATTGCTCTTCAAAAGTGCTTTCCTCTCCATCTTATATAAGCATGCCCCATTCAAAAAATGTAGAACTAAGAATAGATATAGCCCTTGGTTCACCCCAGACTTGCCTGCCCTTGACCAGCACAAAAACATCCTGTAGCGTACCGCATTACCATCAAATAGCCCCCGCGATATGCAACTCTTCAGATAAGTCAGGAACCAATACACTCAGTCATTTCGGAAAGCTAAGGATAGCTTTTTCAAACAGAAATTTGCTTCCTGTAGCACTAATTCCAAAAAGTTTTGGGACACTAAATTCCATGGAGAATAAGAGCACCTCCTCCCAGCTGCCCACTGCACTGAGGATAGGAAACACTGTCATCTACGATAATCGATCATTTCAATAAGCATTTTTCTATGGCTAGCCATGCTTTCCACCTGGCTACCCCTACCCCGGCCAACACCTCAGCACCCCCTGCAGCAACTTGCCCAAACCTCCCCCGCTTCTCCTTCACCCAAATCCAAACAGCTGATGTTCTGAAAGAGTTGCAAAATCTGGATCCCTACAAATCAGCTGGGCTAGACAACCTGGACCCTCTTTCTAAAATTATCCATCGAAATTGTTGCAACCCCCATTACTAGCCTATTCAACCTCTCTTTCGTTTCGTCTGAGATCCCCAAAGATTGGAAAGCTGCCGGGGTTATCCCCCTCTTCAAAGAGGGAGACAACTTAGACCCAAACTGTTATAGACCTATATCCATCCTGCCCTGCCTTTCTAAAATCTTCAAAAGCCAAGTTAATAAACAGATCACCAACCATTTTGAATCCCACCGTACCTTTTCCACTATGTAATCTGGTTTCCGTGCTGGTCATGGGTACACCTCAGCCACACTCAAGGTCCTAAACGAAATCATAACCTCCATCTATAAAAGACAGTACTGTGCAGCCGTCTTCATCGACCTGGCCAAGGCTTTCGACTCTGTCAATCATCACGTTCTTATCGGCAGACTCAATAGCCTTGGCTGCTCAAATGACTGCCTCGCCTGGTTCCCCAACTACTTCTCAGATAGAGTTCAGTGTGTCAAATCGGAGGGCCTGTTATCCGGACCTCTGGCAGTCTCTATGGAGGTGCCACAGGGCTCAATTCTCAGGCCGACTCTTTTCTCTCTATATATCAATTATTTCGCTCTTGCTGCTGGTGATTCTCTGATCCACCTCTACGCAGACGACATCATTCTGTATACATCTGGCCCTTCTTTGGGCACTGTGCTAACAAACCTCCAAATGAGCTTCAACGCCATACAACGCTCCTTCCGTGGCCTCCAACTGCTTTTAAATGCTAGTAATACTAAGCTTCAATCGACTGCTACTTCCCGCCCGACTAGCATCACTAGTCTGGACGGTTCTGACCTAGATTATGTGGACAACTACAAATACCTAGATGTCTGGTTAGACTGTAAACTCTCCTTCCAGACTCACATTAAGCATCTCTAATCCAAGATTAAATCTAGAATCGGCTTCCTATTTCGCAACAAAGCCTCCTTCACTCATGCTGCTAAACATACCCTCGTAAAACTGACTATCCTACTGATCCTTGACTTTGGCGATGTCATTTACAAAATAGCTCCCAACACTCTACTCAGCAAACTGGATGTAGTCTATCACACTGCCATCTGTTTTATCACCAAAGCCAAATATACTATCCACAACTGCTCTCGTTGGCTGGCCCTCACTACATATCCTTCGCCAAACCCACTGGCTCCAGGTCATCTATAAGTCTTTGCTAGGTAAAGCCTCACCTTATCTCAGCTTACTGGTCACCATAGCAACACCCATCTGTAGCACGCCCTCCAGCAGGTATATTGCACTGGTCATTCCCAAAGCCAACCCTTCCTTTGGTTGCCTTTCCTTCCAGTTCTCTGCTGCCAATGACTGGAACGAATTGCAAAAATCTCTGAAGCTGGAGTCTTATCTCCCTCTCTAACTTTAAGCATCAGCTATCAGAGCAGTTTACTGATCACTGTACCTGTACACAGCCAATCTGTAAATAGCACACCCAACTGCCTCATCCCCATATTATTAACTACCCTCTTGGCCTTTTGCACCCCAGTATCTCTACTTGCACATCATCATCTGCACATATATCACTCCAGTATTAATGCTAAGTTGCAATTTTTTTTTCACCTCTATGGCCTATTTATTGCCTACCTCCCTACTCTTCTACATTTGCACACACTGTACATAGATCTTTCTATTTTTATTTTCCTTTGTGTTATTGACTAAGTTTGTTTATGTGTAACTAACTCTGTTGTTGTTTTTGTCGCACTGTTATGCTTTATACTGGTCAGGTCGCAGTTGTAAATGAGAACTTGTTCTCAACTGGCCTACCTGGTTAAATACGGTGAAATAAAAAATAAATAAAAAATAATTCTACTGTATTTTAGTCACTGCCACCCCGACATTGCACGTCCTAATATTTAGATGTTTCTCTATTCCATTCCTTTATTTTTAGATTTGTGTATTTTTGTGAATTGTTAGATACTACTGCATTGTTGGAGCTAGGAACACAAGCCAAAACGTCTGCTAAATATGTGTATGTGACTAATAACATTTGATTTGATTCGTGGATGCCAAGGAAAGCCAAGCTTCCCCAAATATTTGACCAATAAAAATGATAAAATAATTTCTCTTTCATCTAATGATGAAGATGTAATCAAAAGTGCATTACAGTGGCTTGGAAATGCAATTCAAAGGGAGGAAAATAATTTGTAGGAAAACCTTCTAACGTTAGCTAGTTAGCTAAGATTGAGCGGAGGTATCGCAGCTATTGAAAATATATGGGAATGTCTGCTCAATCCAAACTTATAACCAAGTGATTGCAGAATTACCACAAAAATGGAGGAGGCAAGTGGAAGAGAACTCGTTTGTCTGCCAAATATTAAAGATACAAACTGGCTCAAAATAAATTGTCATAAATAGAAAATATATACCAGTTTCATTTGAGGACAAAAATGTTGACAGCTGCGCCATATAGGTTGCAAAATAAATGGGAAGAGATTTTATGAACAGGTTTATGAACAGATACAAAAAACACTTGATTCAACACCTCAATTTTTCAATTTAAATCATTATACACAATTCTTGCCGCCAACAGAATGCTATATACAGTGCCTTCTGAAAGTATTCAGACTCTTGACTTTTTCAATATTTTGTTACATTACAGCCTTATTCTAAAATGTATTATATAAAAAAAAAAACAATCTCAGCTCTGTAGATTCTGCGGTGCAGAGACAGAATCACAAGTTCATGGGTATTGCCACTATGTAGCTTGTTTCTGGTCACAGGTTCAGGAATGGTTAAAACAAAATCACAACATTCAATTAAAATGAACCTTACACACAGCAGTGTTGGGCGATTTGGAAAGCCATAGTCAGTCAATAAATAATATAATAATACTCGTAGGAAAGGTTTTCATCTTTAGCTCATAATCTGTGGATAGAAAGGTTCAAAATGTATTTAAAACATCACAGCACAATTGAAAAATATGTGGCACATGGAAACCAAACGAGGGTGGTCTATGGTGATAGGTGGGATGGACTGAGAGTGGTTGAGGGGTGGGATTAAGGAGTTTATGTTCAGTAGTGTATTATTGTTATGTGATTGCTGTATATAACTACAAAAAATATATTTAGATGTTTGGCTACTTTTTTTGCTTACTACATGATTTCATTTGTGTTATTTTGTAGTTTTGATGACTTCACTATTATTCTACAATGTAGAAAATAGTAAAAATAAAGAAAAAGCCTTGAATGAGTAGGTGTGTCCAAACTTTTGACTGGTACTGTATATACCCAGACACAAGGCCGGAGTTAAATGCGGTGGTCCACACTCAGCTTTTCACGGATGTTTTCATTTACCCACAGATTTTGGTTGGGATATGTACACACCTTCACTGTTGGAACAACATCGACTGAGTCTGTGTACTCATAGATGTTACGGTTGTAGGCGACCCAGAACATTTCCCAGTGCATGGAGTCAAAACAGTCATTTAACAGTCCTTACCACCTGCATTTCTTGCTTTAATGTCTGCCTATTGGCAGGGAGAACCAGGATGGAGGTGTGATCTGAAGAGAAGGGTGAATAACAATGATCCATCCTCCTCTGGCCTCACAGAGGACAGGAATACATTTCAGTAGGGTTTTTAAGATTTGCTTTGTTGGCGTCACCAGCCACAATAAATGCGACAATTGGATGTGCAGTTTCCTGTTTGTTTAAAGTTCTGAAATCCAAAATAATGTAGATTTGTGTGTATAATTCCTTGAGTGCCAGCAAGGTGTTGGCTTGGGGAGGAATGTAAACAGCCGTGATGAAAACAGATGGTAATTCTCTCGGGAGGTAATAGGGTTGGCATTTAAATGTCAGGTATTCCAGATCGAATTTGATAGATTTATGATTTCAGAAGTGATTGGACTTGCTCCTGTTTAGGTAAATTCAAACATAGCACACAGTGGTGTTCAGTGAGCAGTGTTTTGCTGTGAGAGTGAAGCATCATGGGGGATTGAGTTCTCTGTAATGAGCGCTGTAGCTCTGACTGTTGTGTTGTCATACCTGTGCTATTATCCAAACATTTTCACCAGATCTGCCCGTCTGTCTGCCTCTGAGCTTTTCTAAACAACCCATCAGTGCTGTAAGAGCTGAGTAATCAAATCCCATTCTGGTGTCAGAGCAACTCCTTCAATCCCCATCACCTCCTTCAATTAGGTGTTTTGACAAGGTACCTTTCACTTGAACTCCACTTACTTAAAGCACAACGTTTGAGTGATGCAGCAGCAAAAAAAAAAGTAATTATGGAATATGATGAGCAGTACAATGAGGATGTGTCTGACAGTAGAGACAGGAAGTTTGGCAGGGGTGCATGATGGGTGAGAACTCACACTTTAAAGGTAACAGATGTTTTCTTTAACAGTGTTTAGGATATAACAGTTTATTCTGCTGTCTCGGCCACAACACTAAGTCGACTCCCTCATGTTCTTTCCCTTTTTTGAAGTTGTGTCAATAAGGCAGAAGAGTATTCACATACGTGGATTATGTAGGTTTGTTCATGAATAAATATGATAATACTGTTATATATTTCAGCCAGAGAGGGCACTCAGTATAATTAATCATTAACCCAGTGCCTAACCCTCTGGAGTGGGTGCTCCTACACACACCATTATTCTGATCACTGCTAATAAGTAGCACAGCAAAGTTATCATGGCTGCTCTACTTGCTTGCTTCTCCTGTTTCTGACATTAAATGTTTCCAAACTCCATAGTCTTCCACAGTTTGGTGTTGTTTGTTAACTCTAAGGGATAAGTCTATTTCAATTCACACACTTTTTGACAGCACGCCTTTTGATTTGAACGAAACCGTACATGAACTCAGCAAAAAAAGAAACATCCTCTCACTGTCAACTGCGTTTATTTTCAGCAAATTTAACATGTGTAAATATTTGTATACACAAGATTCAACAACTGAGACATAAACTGAACAAGTTCCACAGACATGTGACTAACAGAAATGGAATAATGTGTCCCTGAACAAAAGGGGGTCAAATTCAAAAGTAACAGTCAGTATCTGGTGTGGCCACCAGCTGCATTAAGTACTGCAGTGCATCTCCTCCTCATGGACTGCACCAGATTTGCCCATTCTTGCTGTGAGATGTTACCCCACTCTTCCACCAAGGCACCTGCAAGTTCCAGGACATTTCTGGGGGGAATGGCCCTAGCCCTCACCCTTCGATCCAACAGGTCCCAGACGTGATCAATGGGATTGAGATCCGGGCTCTTCGCTGGCCATGGCAGAACACTGACATTCCTGTCTTGCAGGAAATCATGCACAGAACGAGCAGTATTGCTGGTGGCATTGTCATGCTGGAGGGTAATGTCAGGATGAGCCTGCAGGAAGGGTACCACATGAGGGAGGAGGATGTCTTCCCTGTAACGTACAGCGTTGAGATTGCCTGAAATGACAACAAGCTCAGTCCGATGACGCTGTGACACACTACCCCAGACCATGACGGACCCTCCACCTCCAAATCGATCCCGCTCCAGAGTACAGGCCTCAGTGTAACGCTCATTCCTTCGATGATCAACGCAGAATCCGACCATCACCCCTGGTGAGACAAAACCGCGACTCGTCAGTGAAGAGCACTTTTTGCCAGTCCTGTCTGGTCCAGCGACGGTGGGTTTGTGCCCATAGGCAACATTGTTGCCGGTAATGTCTGGTGAGGACCTGCCTTACAACAGGCCTACAAGCCCTCAGTCCAGCCTCTCTCAGCCTATTGCGGACAGTCTGAGCACTGATGGAGGGATTGTGCATTACTGGTCTAACTCGGGCAGAAGTTGTTGCCATTCTGTACCTGTCCCGCAGGTGTGACGTTCGGATGTACCGATCCTGTGCAGGTGTTGTTACACGTGGTCTGCCACTGCGAGGGCGATCAGCTGTCCGTCCTGTCTCCCTGTAGCGCTGTCTTAGGCATCTCACAGCACGGATATTGCAATTTATTGCCCTTGCCACATCTGCTGTCCTCATGCCTCCTTGCAGCATACCTAAGGCACGTTCACGCAGATGAGCAGGGACCCTGGGCATCTTTCTTTTGGTGTATTTCAGAGTCAGTAGAAAGGCCTCTTTAGTCCAAAGTTTTCATAACTGTGACCTTAATTGCCTACTGTTTGTAAGCTTTTAGTGTCTTACGACCGTTCCACAGGTGCATGTTCATTAATTGTTTTATGGTTCATTGAACAAGCATGGGAAACAGTGTTCAAACCCCAAATCTGTGAAGTTATTTTGATTTTTACGAATTATCTTTGAAAGACAGGGTCCAGAAAAAGGGACGTTTCTTTTTTTTCTGTTCATTTTCTCATTGTAGAATTTCTCAGAAAGGGACTTTTTGGACCTTGCCAAAACATTCAAGCGATAAAGGTTCTCAAAGTTAACCTATTTTGCATACTCTACCATGCCATGAGACATCCATGTCTTCATCACCGGAAAAGAGAAACGTTTGAGATTGATATCATTTAAAAGCATACAAACAGGGTTGTCAAACTATTTTAGATTTTTTTTAATGAAAATGATGTCTTTTTTGTTTACCTTAAATGTAAATTATCTAAAAATGCGTAAACTCAAATTTTTTCTTAATTTCCGCATATGTTGTGCCCGCCATAATTTGAGAAACAACCTGCTCTTGAATACAGGGTGGGTGTCGTGTTTTGGCTGATAAATGTACTGAAAGGGGAATAAAATTTCAAACGGTCCACACATCAGAGAATGTTGACTTGAATGCTGTCAATCGTCCATAGGAAATCTATTGAAATCATAGAAATATAGATAATAGCATAGACATGACCATTTAAGTTGGCAGTAATTAGCTGTAATAATAGATAGGTACTTAGTTTTGTTTGTTGTATTAGTAGTTGTAGCAGTAGTTTTTATTAGCTGTAGGCCTATTAGTAGTTTTCTATGGTGTTAATGTGATTGAATTCAAATGGACTTACTCTAATTTGAAATGACTGACATTCAAACACATCTTAAAGATTTCCAGTGTTGACAAAATGGAGAAAGAGGGAGAGGAACAGACAGACACAGAAATAGCCAATAGGCCAGGGTCAAACAAAGAGAGAACATAGAGAACCACCACACACTTAGTCAGCAATTAAGATAACTAGTTCCTAATTATAAATCCCATATAAATCACAGCTTCTCTGAGTTCCTTCAGGCTTACAACCATAATGTGCATCTTTGCCTTGGCGTACTCTACTACCCTACCATCATCCACAAATAGAACAGATTCAAGGTAATCAAATTTCAAGCAATTTAAATGGTATAATGGAATCTATCTTTGGTAATTGCCCGACTTAGTCAAGCAGTCATTAACCGTGAGGAGGGAGGAGCTGGCTGCTCTATGCCGTACTGGAGATATAGAGAGACAGATCTCATCCTCGTGCGATGATTTTCTCTCTTTGTTGCTTTTGCTGTTTTGTGCTTGCCATTTTGAACCTCACGGATAAGAGCAAATTACCTCTTCAACTGTGTGATGGGGAACAAACTCGGAGTTGACAGGGAATCAGAAATCCACAAAGTTCATCATGAACTTCTGTCTTCCTGATGTTGGTCTCTGCCTGACCCCTTTCTCTCTGTTATGGCCGACCGAGCTCAGACAATGAGTTGTGGATATTCATGGCTAAATTGACCTTCGGAGGAACTCCAATTAATGAACATCGCAAGCATAGAGATCAATTATTAATTGGCAAAAGTTTAGCTGGATTTTCTTTGTTATTTTTTATAATAGATAAGAGACGGCGACTGATCGCTGCAATAAGGCAATTTGGGGGTATTATTCTATTAACCTGCCAACCATTTCCATAACATTCAGTGACTCTTCAACTGCTGTCTCAACAGCCAGTATACTGAACGCAAAACCATTAACCATTATCTTCCCCAAATGGAGAATCCACAGCTGTGTATCTCTGTGACCTACGATACTATAAATCAGACAGCTCAATAAAAACACTGACGTAAAGGCGAAGTCCAGTGGCTCCTGATGATCATACTCAATTCACTACATCCCTCTAACATGCATGAACTGTATGCCTAGACCCTCACATGCGCGCCCACCCACATCAGCTCCCCTGAATGAGACGTTAACTCTACTAAATGCAACAAAAGTCGAACTTTGGGGGTATGGGGGGTGGGGGTCTAAATAATGCTAATTTAACCATTCTCCTATTTGTTTAAAATGCAGTGATAAATATGTTCTACAGTGGCTGTGCTGTCCATCCAATAGGCTACAATATTTTATTTAAAAAAGGTGCTATATACACTGAACAAAAATATACATGCAACAATTTCAACAATCTATGGATTTCTGGGCAGAGTTGTTCCCCACAAAAGGGCTTTATTACAGATACGGTGCATTGCAAAAGTATTCACCCCCTTGGCGTTTTTCCTATTTTGCTGCATTACAACCTGTAATTTAAATGGATTTTTATTTGGATTTCATGTAATGGACATACACAAAATAGTACAAATTTGTGAAGTGAAAAAAATTAAATAATGTTTCAAAATTTAAAAAAAATATTAAAATACGGAAAAGTGGTACGTGCATATGTATTCCCCCCCTTTGTTATGAAGCCCCTAAATAAGATCTGGTGCAACCAATTACCTTCAGAAGTCACATAATTAGTTAAATAAAGTCCACCTGTGTGCAATCTAAGTGTCACATGATCTCAGTATATACACACCTGTTCTGAGTGGCCCCAGAACAGGTGTGTATATACAGGTATACAGGTGTTGCACTCAGTGGTTCTGAGTGCAACACCACTAAGCAAGGCGCACCACCAAGCAATGAGCTCTCCAAACAGGTCAGGGACAAAGTTCTGGAGAAGTACAGATCAGGGTTGGGTTATAAAAAAATCTGAAACTGTGAACATCCTACGGAGCACCATTAAATCCATTATTAAGAAATTGAAAGAATATGGCACCACAACAAACCTGCCAAGAGAGGGCCGCTCACCAAAACTCACAGACCAGGCAAGGAGGGCATTAATCAGAGAGACAACAAAGTCACCAAAGATAACCCTGAAGGAGCTGCAAAGCTCCACAGCGCAGATTGGAGTATCTGTCCATAGGACCACTTTAAGCTGTACACTCCACAGAGCTGGGCTTTACGGAAGAGTGGCCAGAAAAAAAGACATTGCTTAAAGAAAGAAATAAGCAAACATGTTTGGTGTTTGCCAAAAGGCATGTGGGAGACTCCCCAAACATATGGAAGAAGGTACTCTGGTCAGATGAGACTAAAATTGAGCTTTTTGGCCATCAAGGAAAATGCTATGTCTGGCGCAAACCCAACACCTCTCATCACCCCGAGAAAATCATCCCCACAGTGAAGCATGGTGGTGGCAGCATCATGCTGTGGGGATATTTTTCATCTGCAGGGACTGGGAAACTGGTCAGAATTGAAGGAATGATGGATGGCGCTAAATACATGGAAATTCTTGAGGGAAACCTGTTTCCGTCTTCCAGAGATTTGAGACTGGGACAGAGGTTCACCTTCCAGCAGGACAATGACCCTAAGCATACTGCTAAAGCAACACTCGAGTGTTGCTGGGATTCTCTGCCTCTAACCCTATTACAGGGGCTGAGTCACTGGCTTACTGGTGTTCTTCCATGCCGTCCATGGGAGGGGTGCGTCACTTGAGTGGGTTGAGTCACTGACGTGGTCTTGCTGTCTGGGTTGGCGCCCCCCCCTTGGGTTGTGCCGTGGCGGAGATCTTTGTGGGCTATACTCGGCCTTGTCTTAGGACGGTAAGTTGGTGGTTGGAGACATCCCTCTAGTGGTGTGGGGGCTGTGCTTTGGCAAAGTGGGTGGGGTTATATCCTGCCTGTTTGGCCCTGTCCGGGGGTATCATCGGATGGGGCCACAGTGTCTTCTGATCCCTCCTGTCTCAGCCTCCAGTATTTATGCTGCAGTAGTTTATGTGTCGGGGGGCTAGGGTCAGTCTGTTACATCTGGAGTATTTCTCTTGTCTTATCCGGTGTCCTGTGTGAATTTAAATATGCTCTCTCTAATTCTCTCTTTCTCTCTTTCTTTCTTTCTTTCTCTCGGAGGACCTGAGCCCTAGGACCATGCCTCAGGACTACCTGGCATAACTCCTTGCTGTCCCCAGTCCACCTGGCCATGCTGCTGCTCCAGTTTCAACTGTTCTGCCTGCGGCTATGGAACCCTGACCTGTTCACCGGACGTGCTTGTTGCACCCTCGACAACTACTGTGATTATTATTATTTGACCATGCTGGTCATTTATGAACATTTTAACATCTTGACCATGTTCTGTTATAATATCCACCCGGCACAGCCAGAAGAGGACTGGCCACCCCTCATAGCCTGGTTCCTCTCTAGGTTTCTTCCTAGGTTTTTGGCCTTTCTAGGGAGTTTTTCCTAGGGAGTTTTTCCTAGCCACCGTGCTTCTTTCACATGCATTGCTTGCTGTTTGGGGTTTTAGGCTGGGTTTCTGTACAGCACTTTGAGATATCAGCTGATGTACGAAGGGCTATATAAATACATTTGATTTGATTTGATTTGTTTATGGGGAAACATTTAAATGTCTTGGAATGGCCTAGTCAAAGCCCAGACCTCAATCCAATTGAGAATATGTGGTATGACTTAAAGATTGCTGTACACCAGCAGAACCCATCCAACTTGAAGGAGCTGGAGAAGTTTTACCTTGAAGAATGGGCAAAAGTCCCAGTGGCTAGATGTGCCAAGCTTATATTGACATACCCCAAAATACTTGCAGCTGTAATTGATGCAAATGTGGCACTACAAAGTATTGACTTTGGGGGGGGTGAATAGTATGCACGCTCAAGTTCAGTTTTTTTGTCTTATTTGTTTGTTTCACAAAAAATGATTTGCATCTTCAAAGTGGTAGGCATGTTGTGGTAATTAAATGATATAAACCCCCCAAAAATAAATTTTAATTCCAGGTTGTAAGGCAACAAAATAGGAAAAATGCCAAGGGGGTGAATACTTTCGCAAGCTCCTTGGTCTTCATAGTGCTGCTTTCTTGGTGGTGCCCCTTGCTTAGTTGTGTTGCAGACTCTGGGGCCACTCAGAACAGGTGTGTATATACTGAGATCATGTGACACTTAAATAAAATCCACCTGTGTGCAATCTAACTAATTTTGTGACTTCTGAAGGTAATTGGTTGCACCAGATCTTATTTAGGGGCTTCATAGTAAATGGGGTGAATATGGGCCTTGCAATGGAAAAATGGGCCTCACAATGGGCCTCAGGATCTCGTCACAGTATTTCTGTGCATTCAAATTGCCATCGATAAAATGTAATTGTGTTCTTTGTCCGTAGCTTATGCCTGCACATACCATAACCCCACCGCCACCATGGACACTCTATTCACAATGTTGACATCAGCAAACCGCTCGCCCACACGACACCATATACGTGGTCCGCGGTTGAGGCCAAATTCTCTAAAAACGATGTTGGAGGCGGCTTATGGTAGATAAATGAACATTAAATTCTCTGGCAACAGCTCTCATGGACATTCCTGCAGTCAGCATGACAATTGACCACACCCTCAACTTGAGACATCTGTGGCATTGTGTTGTGTGGCAAAACTGCACATTTTAGAGTGGCCTTTTATTGTCCCCAGCACAAGGTGCACCTGTGTAATGATCATGCCGTTTAATCAGCTTCTTGATATTCCATACCTGTAAGGTGGATTGATTATCTTGGCAAAGGATAAATGCTCACTAACAGGGATGTAAACAAATTTGTGCACAACATTTGAGAGAAATAGGCTTTTTGTGTGTAGGGTGTTCTCCGTGCCATCCATGGCCAGAAGAAGTAGACAAATTATTTAGCTTGATTCTTTTCTATCAATATTTATTTTCTTTGCTGGATCACCTGATGGTAGACAATATCACTAAATAACTAGCTTACAGCTAGACACCAGTGCACATCCAATCCATCCAACAAGTATACATTAATGACAGTATGCCTAACTCTTTCGGTTAGAAACATTCGATTTTGCAATGGCATAGACCTACATTATTTTTGATTTGTGTGCCCAAGAGAACGACAAAACATAATGAAATGTTATGCAGACATAATGTAGTTAAACTTACAGTGCATTTTCTGAGATCGCGAAGATCCATGATTTGTACAGGATTTAAGTTCAACGTTCTAATTTAATTGTTAAATGCTTGATAATGACAAATAACACTCATGTCATTCATGTAAAGAAAGAAAGAAAGGTAGTGTTTTATGTCACACGATCTGTGAAGACTCCAAGCATTAACTCATGAATTATGGACAGCTCATGAACTAGGGTGTAAAACATGTTTTGATTCAACTCATGTATTATATTGATTGTAGGCTACCTATTTTGCATGTGTTTAAGTGTTTAAAATTGCCTTGGCTGAGAGTGTAGGCTACCTGCAGTGGTGTAGGCCTAGTTGAGGGTAAATACACTGCTCAAAAAATAAAGGGAACACTAAAATAACACATCCTAGATATGAATGAATGAAATAATCTTATTAAATACTTTTTTCTTTACATAGTTGAATGTGCTGACAACAAAATCACACAAAAATAATCAATGGAAATCCAATTTATCAACCCATGGAGGTCTGGATTTGGAGTCACACTCAAAATGAAAGTGGAAAACCACACTACAGGCTGATCCAACTTTGATGTAATGTCCTTAAAACAAGTCAAAATGAGGCTCAGTAGTGTGTGTGGCCTCCACGTGCCTGTATAACCTCCCTACAATTCCTGGGCATGCTCCTGATGAGGTGGCGGATGGTCTCCTGAGGGATCTCCTCCCAGACCTGGACTAAAGCATCCGCCAACTCCTGGACAGTCTGTGGTGCAACGTGGCGTTGGTGGATGGAGCGAGACATGATGTCCCAGATGTGCTCAATTGGATTCAGGTCTGGGGAACGGGCGGGCCAGTCCATAGCATCAATGCCTTCCTCTTGCAGGAACTGCTGACACACTCCAGCCACATGAGGTCTAGCATTGTCTTGCATTAGGAGGAACCCAGGGCCAACCGCACCAGCATAAGGTCTCACAAGGGGTCTGAGGATCTCATCTTGGTACCTAATGGCAGTCAGGCTACCTCTGGCGAGCACATGGAGGGCTGTGCGGCCCCCCCAAAGAAATGCCACCCCACACCATGACTGACCCACCGCCAAACCGGTCATGCTGGAGGATGTTGCAGGCAGCAGAACGTTCTCCACGGCGTCTCCAGACTCTGTCACATGTGCTCAGTGTGAACCTGCTTTCATCTGTGAAGAGCACAGGGCGCCAGTGGCGAATTTGCCAATCTTGGTGTTCTCTGGCAAATGCCAAACGTCCTGCACGGTGTTGGGCTGTAAGCACAACCCCCACCTGTGGACGTCGAGCCCTCATACCACCCTCATGGAATCTGTTTCTGACCGTTTGAGCAGACACATGCACATTTGTGGCCTGCTGGAGGTCATTTTGCAGAGCTCTGGCAGTGTTCCTCCTGCTCCTCCTTGCACAAAGGCGGAGGTAGCGGTCCTGCTGCTGGGTTGTTGCCCTCCTACGGCCTCCTCCATGTCTCCTAATGTACTGGCCTGTCTCCTGGTAGCCCCTCCATGCTCTGGACACTACGCTGACAGACACAGCAAACCTTCTTGCCACAGCTCGCATTGATGTGCCATCCTGGATGAGCTGCACTACCTGAGCCACTTGTGTGGGTTGTAGACTCCGTCTCATGCTACCACTAGAGTGAAAGCACCGCCAGCATTCAAAAGTGACCAAAACATCAGCCAGGAAGCATAGGAACTGAGAAGTGGTCTGTGGTCCCCACCTGCAGAACCACTCCTTTATTGGGGGTGTCTTGCTAATTGCCTATAATTTCCACCTGTTGTCTATTCCATTTGCACAACAGCATGTGAAATTTATTGTCAATCAGTGTTGCTTCCTAAGTGGACAGTTTGATTTCACAGAAGTGTGATTGACTTGGAGTTACATTGTGTTGTTTAAGTGTTCTCTTTATTTTTTTGAGCAGTGTACAAGTAAACATAATTTACCCACCTTTAAAAAAAATGCATTGAAAGCATAGAGGGTTACTTTTTTCTGAGTTTACCCACCTATTTTTTTTTAACACTACATCAGGCCTTTTTGAAGCGCATTCTAATACACATTGTAGCCTAGTCTAGTAAGTTGACCGTTTTTCCCGGGAAAGTTTCAGACCCATTTTAGATGTCCTAACTTTTCACACTGCAAATAATGTAAATTTGTCAGCAAGACACATCAATTAATGTAGGCTAAATCCAGGGTTTCCCAAACTTTTTAACTCAGGTTCGCCTTTCCTGCAATTAACACATTTTGTCGTGCGGTGCAGATCATATTTTGCCGTTTTAAAGCTAATTTTCTTGCAATTCTATACATTTTGCCATGTCTAATGTGTATTCATGTGATATTTGAGTGACTCACAAATTACAACAAAATCCATGGGCTAAAAAACCTAGCAAAAAAACAGTAGCTGATATGGGTTTACTGATCTGGACATTTCTGACCAGTTATAAGGTATGCAATGACTGACATTACAAGAGTCAAACTTATGATGCACTACCCATTTTTGAAAGCCGGACTTAGTCCCACCCCCACACAGTTTGGGAACCACTGGCCTAATCAATGGCAATCGATTTATCTCATTATTCACACTTTTTGGTGTTTTGCAACCTATGTCTATTTCCATTCATCAAATGGCATACATGCAGTTTGGATGCTGGAATTATTTTGGAGTAGAAGAAAATGGCTACTTTTTTAAATGATTTGTTTGACAATCAGATGAAAATATCATGACAGGTTGTTTTCATGTCACATTAAAAGCTTCCAATTGGCTCATTCATCCCCTCCTCTCTCCTGTAACTATTCCCCAGGTCGTTGCTGTAAGTAAGAATGTGTTCTCAGTCAATTTACCTGGTAAAATAAGGGTAAAATGAAAAAAAAAGTATGTATGGCATTGAAAAATGTCTTTCCTCTATGTAGAATATTAGCTACTTATTCAGCTCCAAACCTGACCAATTGTAGTGAGAACTAACTAAAATCCTTCAATCTGCTTGAATTAATCACTCTCTTTGCAAAATGATCACGTCTTGCTGATGAAACCATTGTTTACTTCCCAATCAAACTGTTTGTTTTCCGGATCATAAGATGAGAACATTCCTCTGTGATAACTGTATTTTTGTTCGGTCCTCCTCAAGGATTTATCATTCGGTTGATATTGTTGTATTTTTGATCTCTGCTGGTTTTCATAGTATCTCCGCACACTACATTTACCTGCCCACACAAAGAAGAGCTAGTGAGCTAGCAGTTGGCTGTGAGCCTGGCTAGTCCCTATAGCTCCCTGTAGCTCACCATCTGTGCTCAAAGCAAACCTTCACAATGATCACCTCAGCCAGAGACAGATAAAAGAGACAAGAGTGTGAGGTGACTGAGTGTGAGGTCAGTGTCGGTGGCCTCTGCCCAACACCAAGCTAAACAGAGAGAGGAAGGGAGAGAGGGAAAGAGAGAGAGGGGGAGGGAGGGGGAGGTAGGAGAGAGCCAGAGGGAGAGAGTGAAAGATAAAAGCGAGAACTTGCACGATTAACAAGTGACGCTAAGAAAAGGTGGGATGAAAAGACAAAGAGAGAGAGAGAGAAAAGTGAGAGATAGAGGTGAGAAAGTAAAGAGAGAAAAGGTGAGACAGCGAGAGTCGTAGGACACTGGCCGATGCAAAAATAGACACACAGCTGACATTGTTGGTCATTGAGTCCCCTAACTCTGCAGCACACATTAAAGCTTAATCCGTATGAGCCCCCTACCTGCAGCTTTTGACCATAACGGTCCATAACCCTTTCCTTTGGCAGCGCTGACTGAATACCCTGCCTGAAACCTCAACGGTGTTACCAGGAAGTCATTCACAGAGAGGAAGAGCACCACCGCCATCTACAGGCCAGAAGAGTAATTACAGCCTCATAGTCACCGAAACAGCAGCTGCCTCGTCCACAGTGCCTGCTCACACAGTCAGCAGCACACCACACACACCGTGCCCACAAACACAGCCATCACAATAAATTACTTACACAGCTCAGGTTTCAGAACAGTTCATTCATGTTCAATTACCAGTGAATGTTCAATAGTGAGCCTATTACTGAGGAAAAGTTTCAACTCTCTCTCTGACAAGAACGCATTAATGACACTATAAAGGATGAGCATAGGATTACAACAAATAAATGCTTTGAAGCAGATTAATGTGAAGACAATGAATTTAGAAAACTTGTACTATCAAAAATATGAATGAAAAACTGTATTCAAATTATGACTACAGTATGTAATAATTATATTATTAATAAAGTCCTGTAATGGCGACTGTAATATCACTGTCCTAGTTAAATCATGTTTTTCGTGTAATAGACAAAAATGTGTAAGCTGTCCTAAATTTTAATGCTTGCTCAGCTAAAAAATGATTATAATAATTTTCGATTGAATGGGATCTCATTCATACAGTGCCTTCAGAAAGTATTGACACCCCTTGACTTATTCCACATTTTGTTGTGTCACCCATCTACTCATAATACCCCATAATGACAAAGTGAAAACATGTTTTTAGATTTTTTTTTAAATGTATCGAAAATGAAATACAGAAATATATAATTTACATAAGTTTCACAACCCTGGGTCAATACATGTTAGAATCCCCTTTGGCATTGATTACAGCAGTGAGTATTTCTGGGTAAGTCTCTAAGAGCTTTGCATACCTCGATTGTACAATATTTGCACATTCTTTTTTTAATTCTTCAAGCTCTGTCAAGTTGTTTGTTGATCATTGCTAGACAGACAGTTTTGCCATAGATTTTCAAGTCGATATAAGTCAAACTGTACCTAGGCCACTCGGGAACATTCAATGTCATCTTGGTAAGCAACTCCAGTTTATATTTGGCCTTGTGTTTTAGGTTATTGTCCTGCTGAAAGGTGACTGTGTCTCCCAGTATCTGGAAAGCAGACTGAAACAGGTTTTCCTCTAGGATCTTGCCTGTGCTTAGCTCTATTCTGTGTCTTTTTATCCTAAAAAACACCCAAGTCCTTGCCAATGATAGGCATACCCATAGCATGATGCAGCTACCACCACGATTGAAATATGAAGAGTGGTACTCAATGATGTGTTGTGTTGGATTTGCAGCCAACATAAAGCTTTGTATTCAGGACATAAAGTTAATTTGCCACATTCTTTGCAGTGTTACTTTAGTGCCTTCTGCAAACAGGATGCATGTTTTGGAATATTTTTGTTCTGTACAAGCTTCCTTCTTTTCACTCTCTCATTTAGGTTAGTATTGTGGAGTAACTACAATGTTGTTGAGCCATCCTCAGTTTTCTCCTATCACAGCCATTAAATGGTAACTGTCTTAAAGTCACCTTTGTCCTCATGGTGAAATCCCTGATTGGTTTCCTTCCTCTCCGGCAACTGAGTTAGGAAGGACACCTGTATCTTTGTAGTGACTGGGTGTATTGATACAACTTCCAAATGGTAATTAATAACTTCACCATGCTCAAATATTCAATGTGTTTTCTCTTTTTTTACCCATCTACCAATAGGTTCCCTTCTTTGCGAGGCATTGGAAAACCTCCCTGGTCTTTGTGTTTGAAATTCACGACTGAGAGACCTTACAGATAATTCTGTGTGTGGGGTACAGAGATGAGGTAGTCGTTAAAAGAATCATGTTAAACACTATTATTGCACACAGAGTGAGTCCATGCAACTTATTACGTGACTTGTTAAGCATATTATTACTCCTGAACATAACAAAGGGGTTGAATACTTATTGACTGAATTTCAGCTTTTCATTTTTGTATTAATTTGTGAACATTTCTAAAAACATAATTCCACTTTTCATTATGAGGTATTGTGTGTAGGCAGGTGACACACAATCTCAATTTAATCAATTTTCAATTCAGGCTGTAATACAACAAAATGTGGAAAAAGTCAAGGGGTGTGAACCCTTTCTGAAGGCACTGCATATGTCCCGACTCACATATGAGCACAATCACAGTGCTATCTGCAATTACCATCTCGCCTCCCATCTATGCCTCTTGAAATATTTTATTACCTTGACTTCCCATTCGTCTCCCTGAGATTTTGCTTGTGGCCTCTCAAATCCCACTTATGATACAGTTAAAATCACTGGTGCATTTTCGGCATAGTGAAATAACCATGGCAATACCCCTAGCTTTCTTCTCATATACCCAGACTTTGACTTTGGATGTTGTTTTGCAGACACTGCTGGTACACCAAAAATGCATCGTTTTAGTTAAGGCAATTGTTTTTGTGTTTAGTTGTTTTTTTCTATTGTAGTATTCTATGTTTCATCATCATTCCCCACATTCCCAGATCCTGTACAAAGATTCTCAGCCCCCAAGAAAGGCCAGTCCTAGCACTTGCTCCATGTTTCGTCAGATGATATTTGACTAGGAGGGACATAAAAGGGTTTATTGAAATTAGGAAAAAAAACTGCCTTGAGTGTTGACTGAAAGAAAATGTCTGAAGTGTTGATCTCCATTTTGAAGTCTTCTATCGACTTTGGATTTTGAGTGTGAAAGCTTGTATTCTATCCAGAACTTACAAAAAGCACTGAGTTTGAGACAAAAATGGAGCATTCTAAGACTTCTTTTGTTTCTTTTTTTGTATTTAACCTTTATTTAACGAGGCAAGTCAGTTAAGAACAAATTCTTATTTACAATGACGGCCTACCACTGCCAAACCATAACCCGGACGACGCTGGGCCAATTGTGCGCCGCCCTATGGGACTCCCAATCACAGCCGGTTGGGATACAGCCTGGAATCTAACCAGGGTCTGTAGTGATGCCTCTAGCACTAAGATGCAGTGCCTTAGACCGCTGTGTCACTCGAGAGCCCCTTATAGAAAGACCTAACACCAGTCTACTTCAAGGACATGTAGAAGCGTTTCTTAAAGGAGAAAAACATCACAGTATAAAATATTGACAAGGCCTCTGTCTTTCATTTTATTACGGTGCATACCTTACCTACCAATCTCACTACCCCTCCATCAAACACACACACACACACACACACACACACACACACACACACACACACACACACACACACACACACACACACACACACACACACACACACACACACACACACACACACACACACAGCTGAGGACAGTAGTCAATTGGGGTGTAGGGGGGGCATTATCATGTTACCCTGACAACTATTTCCATAAGACTCAGTAACTCTTTAACTGCAGTCTCAACAGCCAGTATATTGAACCCACAACTAGGGCTGTGTAGGTCACAAAATTTGGTCAGCCGGTGATTGTCAAGCAAATAGCTGCCAGTCTCACAGAAATTGACCGTTAATTAACAAACACATTTAGCATAACTTGGCTTCCACACATAGCCCTACAAGCCACTGATGCAGACCTTTGGAACATCTACATTTTTTGAAAGTTGAATAAATCAGTGTAATATAACCTACACCTTCACAATAAATCTGTTATTTATTTTTGTCCATTTCAGAAAAACAGTTGTCCTGATCTGGCTATGCCATATGGTTGTGGGCTACACTAGTTGATTTAGCAGACAAGATTATCTTAGAATTCTGTGGCATTATTTTATATTCTTTTATGGTATGAAGAATACAATTGAATAAAGCTGAATAAAATACAGAGGATATTTTCTCCAAATGATTTGAGGGAGTGCGCACATGTGGCTATTCTGTGTTGAAAGGTTAACAAAGAAATAGGTACTGCTATATGCTTAATTTAGAGTTATTAATGTATCTCTAGTTCTTCTACAAACAATGGGCTATAAGTTTTGATTTTTAATACATTGTAAGGGTGCATGATGCGACTAATGATGATTTGAAAAAAGTTGCTTGTAAGGCATGAGCTCTGCTTTGGTTTTTTGCACAGGCTGTACACACTTCATCAGTCTCTCATTCACAATTTGACAAGCACTTGCCTCGAATTTCCTGGCAGCATACCCTTTGTGTGGACGCAATGCACCTAAAAAAAATCTATGCCTTTTGTGGCCGTTGTGCCCTTGGGCTAAATATAATAATTATAATTCCCTTCTCTCTGAGTGCTGCGTGCGCCGAAGCACCTCTCACTCACATGGCTCTCCATCACAAAAACAGGTCATTCTCACAGTCTACAAGTGAAGACTGTCACATCAGGGACGCAACTGCGCACGTACTTATCCAATTCCGAGGTGCATATTGAAAATATTGGAAGAACTGTCCACATTTACTTTTTGTCAGCAAACAAGATGAGTAGGCCTAACGAAGAAGCAAAAGCACTAGCCTATGTCAATCTACTATCCCCATAGTACAAAAGTTGACCTATTCTGTGAGAGAAATAAATATTCCAAACATAGTCTGGGACAGTTGTGGGATGCAATAGATCCCAAATTAATACAACCACTAGCATCAAAAACCCTTTTTTACACAATGAGGCTGACGCAACAGATCAGAACGTTTAGCTTAAAATGTTAATAAACTAATAGGCTATTTCTTCACATTATAAGCGCAGACATGCGCACACGGCAGAAGGCTACAAGCACGAATGTTCAATTAGCGTGAAAGCACCATTATCAAAAGTGACCGCAAATTCAATTATACATGTGATGCTTTTACTATAAAGGGGCATTTTTGGGTGAAAATGATCTTCCCCGAACTTGAAACTCACGCGCTGCTTATGTATGCCCATTGAAAAGCGGATTCATGTGCTTAATTTTAAGAAGTCATTTGGCCTCTTTAGCTGTGATACAAACCTTATCAAAGCATATTCCTATGGGCTAGGCTACATGAGATGTGCAACTATGATTCAAAAAAGTCGCGAAATAAAGGCTTTGTTTCTTGTCTTACGCTGGGCATCCTTCACAAGTGATAATATATAATTCACAAGTGGTAGGCTAATACTGTCACCCATCAGACTATTCTTGATTTAATCTTGTCTTTACATATACTAACTAATCTGGGTGAGAAATTTGTTTTGATTTAGAATGGACCATTATCATGCACCTGTCTCGAAACAGGGGCAGGGGGAAAAATACATGTCATCTATGCACTTAAATAGTGAATGGAGGTGTCACGTCTACTCCAGCTCCTCCTCTCTGCCGCTCCTTATCGGCAGTTTACTCATTATTGCGCACACCTGTCACCATCGTTACGTGCACCTGCGCCTCATGAGACTCACCTGGCCTCCATCACCTTCCTGATTATCTTCCCTATATCTGTCACTCCCTTTGGTTCTTTCCTCACGCGTTATTGATTCCGTTTCTGTTTCATGTCTATACGCTACTCGTGTTTCTTGTTTTAGTCTATGTTCGTTGATTGAATAAATTCACTCCCTGTACTTGCTTCCCGATTTAATAGCGTACACGTTATAGAATAACGCCTCACCAAAGGGAAGCAACATAGCTTTTTTTTGCTTTTTTTACTGGTGACATCGGGTCCAAGGGCGGCTGCCGAAACAACCGGGGCTGGCTTGTCAGGCTTCCATGCCTCAGCTGGCTCGATAGGTTCACAAGCCTTGGTTGGCTCGAAAAGGCTTCCGTTGCCAAAGCTACAGTGGTTCCTCCTTTAAAAGTTGTGTCATACTGCAGCACACCGTGTGGGCTGCTGCAGGATTCTATGGCACGTTATTTAATTGTCAGGCATTTTTTATGTTAATGCAGGTTAGTGCTGTTTGACCACCAGAGGGCATGTTTGATAGTCTTTCATATTGGCATTACTAGAGAATTCAAAATCTTTTTTGTAATAACATAGTACATGGGATTCAGTTTAAGAAATTTGGCTTAATTAATTTGATTAATATTATGGTGTTTCTATTCCGAGAAAAACAAAATCAGTTAGGATGGAATGGAAAATATTGCGCAGCACAACGTGACCGTCGGGAGTAGGCTACAACATAAGGGGATTGGAGGATTCTAAATCAATATCTAAGGGGCATAACATTTCCACACCCTAATTGTAGTGTAATCAATACTCATTTAGCCTATGGTAGGCCTACAGTATATCTAAAAATATTTTTTTCAATGACCTGACTCTCCGCCAATAATTACATTTAGAGGATTGGAGGATTCTAAATGAATATCTAAGGGGCATTTTACGTTAGGATCTGTGAGAATATCTATGGGGCTTTTTAAATAATTCTAAATTAATTAATAATAATAATAACAATAATCGCTTTGTTTAAAAAGTAACAATATTTTGAAGATTTTGTTTCCTACAGTGAGCGAGAAAAAGGCAATTCTTGAACATGGGGTGAGACATTCTATGTTATTTTGAATTATTTATTTCTGGAGAAACATAACTTGATTATTTAGCAGACATCACTTGCTTATATTCAGTCAACACATATCTTAAGAATAATTTAACATTTTCGTTTCTCCATGCTTGTCTCAGAGCAGCGTGAAATAGTGATGAAATAGATGTCCATATCTGAAAGGTGTATATATATATATATATACTGCTCAAAAAAATAAAGGGAACACTTAAACAACACAATGTAACTCCAAGTCAATCACACTTCTCTGAAATCAAACTGTCCACTTAGGAAGCAACACTGATTGACAATACATTTCACATGCTGTTGTGCAAATGGAATAGACAACAGGTGGAAATTATAGGCAATAAGCAAGACACCCTCAATAAAGGAGTGGTTAAGCAGGTGGTGACCACAGACCACTTCTCAGTTCCTATGCTTCCTGGCTGATGTTTTGGTCACTTTTGAATGCTGGCGGTGCTTTCACTCTAGTGGTAGCATGAGACGGAGTCTACAACCCACACAAGTGGCTCAGGTAGTGCAGCTCATCCATGATGGCACATCAATGCGAGCTGTGGCAAGAAGGTTTGCTGTGTCTGTCAGCGTAGTGTCCAGAGCATGGAGGCGCTACCAGGAGACAGGCCAGTACATCAGGAGACGTGGAGGAGGCCGTAGGAGGGCAACAACCCAGCAGCAGGACCGCTACCTCCGCCTTTGTGCAAGGAGGAGCAGGAGGAGCACTGCCAGAGCCCTGCAAAATGACCTCCAGCAGGCCACAAATGTGCATGTGTCTGCTCAAACGGTCAGAAACAGACTCCATGAGGGTGGTATGAGGGCCCGACGTCCACAGGTGGGGGTTGTGCTTACAGCCCAACACCGTGCAGGACGTTTGGCATTTGCCAGAGGACACCAAGATTGGCAAATTCGCCACTGGCGCCCTGTGCTCTTCACAGATGAAAGCAGGTTCACACTGAGCACGTGACAGACGTGACAGAGTCTGGAGACGCCGTAGAGAACGTTCTGCTGCCTGCAACATCCTCCAGCATGACCGGTTTGGCGGTGGGTCAGTCATGGTGTGGGGTGGCATTTCTTTGGGAGGCCGCACAGCCCTCCATGTGCTCGCCAGAGGTAGCCTGACTGTCATTAGGTACCGAGATGAGATCCTCAGACCCCTTGTGAGACCATATGCTGGTGCGGTTGGCCCTGGGTTCCTCCTAATGCAAGACAATGCTAGACCTCATGTGGCTGGAGTGTGTCAGCAGTTCCTGCAAGAGGAAGGCATTGATGCTATGGACTGGCCCGCCCGTTCCCCAGACCTGAATCCAATTGAGCACATCTGGGACATCATGTCTCGCTCCATCCACCAACGCCACGTTGCACCACAGACTGTCCAGGAGTTGGCGGATGCTTTAGTCCAGGTCTGGGAGGAGATCCCTCAGGAGACCATCCGCCACCTCATCAGGAGCATGCCCAGGCATTGTAGGGAGGTCATACAGGCACGTGGAGGCCACACACACTACTGAGCTTCATTTTGACTTGTTTTAAGGACATTACATCAAAGTTGGATCAGCCTGTAGTGTGGTTTTCCACTTGAATTTTGAGTGTGACTCCAAATCCAGACCTCCATGGGTTGATAAATTGGATTTCCATTGATTATTTTTGTGTGATTTTGTTGTCAGCACATTCAACTATGTAAAGAAAAAAGTATTTAATAAGATTATTTCATTCATTCAGATCTAGGATGTGTTGTTTAAGTGTTCCCTTTATTTTTTTGAGCAGTGTATATATATATACAGTCGTGGCCAAAAGTTTTGAGAATGACACAAATATTAATTTCCACAAAGTTTGCTGCTTCAGTGTCTTTAGATATTTTTGTCAGATGTTACTACGGAATACTGAAGTATAATTACAAGCATTTCATAAGTGTCAACGGCTTTAATTGACAATTACATGAAGTTGATGCAAACAATCAATATTTGCAGTGTTGACCCTTCTTTTTCAAGACCTCTGCAATCCGCCCTGGTATGCTGTCAATTAACTTCTGGGCCACATCCTGACTGATGGCAGCCCATTCTTGCATAATCAATGCTTGGAGTTTGTCCGAATTTGTGGGTTTTTGTTTGTCCACCCGCCTCTTGAGGATTGACCACAAGTTCTCAATGGGATTAACTTCACTAGGGTAGGGGGCAGCATTTGGAATTTTGGATGAAAAGCGTGCCCAAATTAAACTGCCTGCTACTCAGGCCCAGAAGCTAGGATATGCATATAGATAGATTTGGATAGAAAACACTCTAAAGTTTCCAAAACTATTACAATAATGTCTGTGAGTATAACAGAACTGATATGGCAGGCGAAAACCTGAGGAAAATCCATCAGGAAGTACTATTATTTTGAAAGGCTGTTTTTCCATTGAAAGCCTATCCAGCATACAAAGACTTAGGACCCAGTTCATGATCTCTATGGCTTCTTCTACATGTGGCCAGTCTTTAGGCATTGTTTCAGGCTTTTACTCTGAGAAATGAGGGAGATACATCCCTTTCAATGAGTGGACAGTGGACATTTCCAGACATGAGTCCAGCGCGTGAGTCCAGCGCGTGATCGAGAGCGCGCCTTTCTTGCTTCTCCTTTTCTATTGACGAAGCTTTTGTCCGGTTGAAATATTATTGATTATTTATGACAAAAACAACCTGAGGATTGATTTTAAACATAGTTTGACATGTTTCTACAAACTTTTATTGTACTTTTTTGACTTTTCGTCTGGGTGTTGAGTGAGCTCTTTGTGCCTTTGGATTACTGAACTAAACACACAAACAAAACTGATGTTTTTGGACATAAAGAGGGACATTATCGAACAAAACAAACATTTATTGTGTAATATGGAGTCCTGGGAGTGCCACCAGATGAAGATCATCAAAGGTTAGTGATTCATTTAATCGCTATTTCTGACTTTTGTGAGTCCTCTCCTTGGCTGGAAAATGTCTGTATGGTGTTTTGTCGCTAGGTGCTGTCCTAACATAATCGCATAGTGTGCTTTCACCGTAAAGCCTTTTTGAAATCTGACACAGTGGTTGGATTAACAAGAAGTGTATCTTTAATCCTATGTATAACACTTGTATCTTTCATCAATGTTTATGATGAGTATTTCTGGAATTTATATGGCTCTCTGCAATTTCACTGGATGTTATTTGAGACAATGCATTACTGAACATAACGCGTCAATTTAAACTGAGGTTTTTGGACATAAAGAGGGACGTTATCGAACAAAACGAACATGTTTTGTGTAATATGGAGTCCTGGGAGTGCCACCAGATGAAGATCATCAAAGGTTAGTGATTAATTTAATCGCTATTTCTGCCTTTTGTGAGTCCTCTCCTTGGCTGTGAAATGTCTGTATGGTTTCTTGTGGCTAGGCGCTGTCCTTACATAATCGCATGTTGTGATTTCGCGGTAAAGAATTTTGGAAATCAGACACTGTGGTTGGATTAACAAGAAGTTTATCTTTAAAATGGTGTATAATACTTGTATGAATGAGGAATTGAATTATGGAATTTATGTTGTTTGAATTTGCCACCCTGCAATTTTACTGGCTGTTGTCGAGGTGGGAAGCTAGCATCCCAATGATGCCAGAGAGGTTAAAGTCTGGGGGGTTTCCTGGCCATGGACCCAAAATATCGATGTTTTGTTCCCCGAGCCACTTAGATATCACTTTCCCTTATGGCAAGGTGCTCTATCATGCTGGAAAAGGAATTGTTAGTCACCAAACTGTTCCTGGATGGTTGGGAGAAGTTGCTCTCGGAGGATGTGTTGGTACCATTCTTTATTCATGGCTGTGTTCTTATGCAAAATTGTGAGTGAGCCCACTCCTTTGATTGAGAAGCAACCCCACACATGAATGGTCTCAGGATGCTTTACTGTTGGCATGACACAAGGCTGATGGTAGCGCTCACCTTGTCTTCTCCGGACAAGCTTTTTTCCGGATGTCCCAAACAATCGGAAAGGGGATTCATCAGAGAAAATGACTTTTCCCCAGTCCTCAGCAGTCCAATCCCTGTACCTTTTGCAGAATATCAGTCTGTCCCTGATGTTTTTCCTGGAGAGAAGTGGCTTCTTTGCTGCCCTTCTTGACACCAGGCCATCCTCCAAAAGTCTTCACCTCACTGTGCGTGAAGATGCACCCACACCTGCCTGCTGCCATTCCTGAGTAAGCTCTGTACTGGTGGTGCCCCGATCCCGCAGCTGAATCAACTTTAGGAGAAGGTCCTGGCGCTTGCTGGACTTTCTTGGGCGCCCTGAAGCCTTCTTCACAACAATTGAACCGCTCTCCTTGAAGTTCTTGATGATCCGATAAATGGTTGATTTAGGTGCAATCTTACTGGCAGCAATATCCTTGCCTGTGAAGCCCTTTTTGTGCAAAGCAATGATGACGGCACGTGTTTCCTTGCAGGTAACCATGGTTGACAGAGGAAGAACAATGATTCCAAGCACCACCCTCCTTTTGAAGTCTGTTATTCGAACTCAATCATCATGACAGAGTGATCTCCAGCCTTGTCCTCATCAACACTCACACCTGTGTTAACCAGAGAATCACTGACATGATGGCAACTGGTCCTTTTGTGGCAGGGCTGAAATGCAGTGAAATATTTTTGGAGGATTCAGTTCATTTGCATGGCAAAGAGGGACTTTGCAATTAATTGCAATTCATCTGATCACTCTTCATAACATTCTGGAGTATATGCAAATTGCCATCATACAAACTGAGGCAGCAGACTTTGTGAAAATTATTATTTGTGTCATTCTCAAAACTTTTGGCCACGACTGTATATATATACATAAAACTATATTTTAGAGATTATTTTGTTTCTAAACGAACAGTGAGCGGTTGTAATCTGAATAAATGGCAAAATAATATTTATAAAAACCAAAATATATCCCTGTTAATAGCCATAATGACGCTGTACAACGTGACCATGTGTGTTTGAAGTGTATTTTCCAGTAAGCAACAATTTGTTTGCCTTCATTAGACAACTTTGTTCCAATATTTCTGTAATTCAGTGATATTTATTCCCATAGTAATTCATTATGGATCCATAACTAAATCAACATCTGCATTTTGAAAGAGCATTTTTATCATTATTTTATAAACGAAAGCATGAAGATGCTGATGAAGAAATACAGTACTGTACAGTATATGCTTTTACATTTGGATAATAAAGCATTTAAATCATTTTGAAGATGCAACCCACCTGCATTTGTTTATTTGTTTAGGCTACTGTGCAGTCTGACAAGTAAACATCGCCTACAAGACATACTGTAGTAAACATAGGATAGTGCCTGATTCCTTACATAAGGGAGAGCAGGCCATGTCCAGACTTTCTCGGTGACCTCAAGTACCTTCAATAATGGCTGTACTAGAGAATACAGCCATGCAGGAGACTGGGGTTCAATTGACAGGGAGGAAGGAGTAGGCTTTCCTTGTAAATAAGAATTTGTTCTTAACTGATTCCATATGTGTTATTTCATAGTTGTGATGTCTTCACTATTATTCTTCAATGTAGAAAATAGTAAAAATAAAGAGAAATCCTGGAATGAGTAGGTGTGTCCAAACTTTTGACTGGTACTTGCTTAATTAATTTGATCAATATTATGGTGTTTCTAGTCCAAGAAAAAACGAAAAACCCTTTGGGTTTCTATTAGGATGGAATGAAAAATATGGCGCTGTACAACGTGACGGTCGGCAGTACAGTACTGGGTTATTTAGCTAAAGAATTCCGGTGTCGTACGGGCAGGGCACGCAGGAGACCGTGGTTCAATTCCTCGATGGGGAGGAGGGAGTAGGCTGTCCTTGTCAATTAGAATTTGTTATTGACTTAAGGTATAGGGGGCAGTATTTTCATTTTCGGATGAAAAGTGTGCCCAGAGTAAACTGCCTAATACTCAGGCCCAGAGTCAAATATTTGCATAGTATTAGTGGATCTGGATAGAAAACACTCTGAAGTTTCTAAAACTGTTTGAATGATGTCTGTGAGTATAACAGAACTCATATGGCAGGCAAAAACCTGAGAAAAATCCAACCAGGAAGTGGGAAATCTGAGAATTGTAGTTCTTCTTTTGAATCCCTATCAAAACTACAGTGTCTGTGGGGTCACGTTGCACTTCCTAAGGCTTCCATTGGCTGTCAACAGCCTTTAAAAACGTGTTTCATCCTTCTCCTGTTACTGGGCAGAAAATAGGAGCTCAGTCAATGAGTGGACTGCCTGGGACCAGTGAGTTGTTTCCCGCGCAGGCACGTTTGGCGCGCTGCTCCTTCTTTTTCCTCTGTAATGAATACGCTATTGTCCGGTTGGAATATTATCAACGTTTTATGTTAAAAAGATCCTAAGGATTGATTGTAAACAACGTTTGACATGTTTCTACAAACGGTAATGACACTATTTGACTTTTCGTGTCTGGATTTATGCTCGCGCGTTATGCCTTTGGATAGTGATCTGAATGCACGAACAAAACGGAGGTATTTGGACATAAATATGGAGTATTTCTAACAAAAATAACATTTCTTGTGGAAGTAAGAGTCCTGGGAGTGCATTCTGACGCAGATCAGTAAAGGTAAGAGAATATTTATAATACTAATTCTGAGTTTAGTTGCTTGCTTTGATGGCTGAGCTATGTACTCAGAATATTGAAAAATGTTCTTTCTCCGTAAAGCTATTTTAAAATCTGACACAGCGGTTGCATTAAGGAGAAGTATATCTATAATTCTTTCAATAACTGTTGTAAATTTTATCAACGTTTATGATGAGTATTTTTGTAAATTGATGTGCTCATTCACCGGTGGTTTTGGTGGGGATACATTTTCTGAACATCACGCGCCAATGTAAAATGGGGTTTTTGGATATAAATATGAACTTTATTGAGCAAAACATACATGTATTGTGTAACATGAAGTCCTATGAGTGCCATCTGATGAAGATCATCAAAGGTTAGTGAATATTTTAGCTGTATTTTTGTTTTTTGTGATGCATGTCCTTGCTTGGAAAATGGCTGTATGGTTTTTCTTGTGAAGTTTATGTCCTAACATAATCAAATGTTATGCTTTCGCCGTAAAGCCTTTTTGAAATCGGACAATGTGGTTAGATTAACGAGAAGTTTATCTTTAAAATGGTGTAAAATAGTTGATTGTTTGAGAAAATGAAATTATGAGATTTTTGCTGTTTTTTATTTCGCGCCATGCTATTTCACTGGCTGTTGAATAGTGTCCCACGTAGCCCATAGAAGTTAACTGACTTGCCTAGTTAAATAGAGGTTACACTAAGAGCATAACATTTCTGCACCCCAATTTTTTATTCTAGTCTAACCAATACCCAAAGATTGGTGAAAATAAAAATCTCATTGATTTATCAAGACCAGTCCCCATGCTTGTCTCAGAGCAGCATGCAACGGTGCTAAAAAAAGTTGTAGGCTTTTGCTTCAAACCCTTTTGCTCCTAACTTCAATATGGTCTTTAAATAAATAAGACCTACACCACTTTTAACAGCATATTACTCAACACTAGTTAGAATCATGTCGCCTACAGTATATTGAAAAATATGCCGTGACTCTCCGCCAATAATTACATATAGAGGATTTTAGGATTCTAAATTAAAACCAAAAGCCACCTCATGGGTCTCCCGGTGGCGGCCGGCACGGGTATCGAACCTGTATCAGCCAGTTAAGTTATTTTATATATGTCTAGGCTCCGAATAAATAGACTCCAATTAAGCTCTCTTGTTGTTTGTAAAGTCAAATTAAAATGAAGATTATTGTTGAAATGAATTGCTCGATTGGTGTAGGTTTTCTCCATCTGTTGGTGTGCAACACTTGCATAACAACTTAGCTATATTTTCAGCACCAACCACTGTTCACCTCCTATTGATTACACTGCGGTTGCCGCCAGTTGTGTTTTTCATTTAACCTTTATTTAACTAGGCAAGTCAGGTAAGAACAAATTCTTATTTACAATGAAGGCCTACCCCGGACAAACCCGGATGATGCTGAGCCAATTGTGCGCCGCTCTATGGCACTCCCAATCATGGTCAGATGTGATACAGCCTGTATTCGAACAAGGGACTGTAGTAATGCCTCTTGCACTGAGATGCAGTGCCGTAGAACGGTCAAAATAAATGATTTGTTTGCAAGTTGGGGAGGGGGGGTTTTCACACCTAGCTCAACTATATGGCAATTCGTTAGTAAAGGTTGAATAGTCTTTTGTTCAGCTAGTATCCAATTTCGTTCCTCGCCCTCTTCCATGCGTCATTCTCCGCCTGAGTCGCTCGTTTGTGGGCGTGCTGGCAGGATATGGCAGCATCTTCGGTTGTGCGTCAAGAATTCAGCATAGCAAGTTTGTATGAAAGTCTCGTTATTCACAGGCAAATAGTAATACGCTCTAAACCGCTCTGGTGACAAACAAACTTTGCTGCCCTGTTTTCAATCGTCCACATGGCTGGGAGAACCTATTCAAGTAAGTAAATACATTTACAAAATGTAAAGAAAACAATGTATTATTAGCAAAAGTAACTAGCTACAGTGCATTTTAACTCAAATGAGCTGCTAACGTCGCTAGCTAGTTTACATATTGTATAGATAGCTATCTAAGTTAATTTCATTTGACCAGCTACCTAACTTCATATTAGCTAGCTATCTTGATATATTTAACCTGTTGGGGATAGGGGGCAGTATTTGCACGGCCGGATAAAAAACGTACCTGATTTAATCTGGTTACTACTCCTGCCCAGTAACTAGAATATGCATATAATTGTTTGATTTGGATAGAAAACACCCTACAGTTTCTAAAACTGTTTGAATGGTGTCTGTGAGTATAACAGAACTCATTTGGCAGGCCAAAACCTGAGAAGATTCCAAACAGGAAGCGCTCTCTGACTATTTCTTGGCCTTCTTGATCATCTCTATCCAAAACAGGGGATCTCTGGCATAACGTGACATTTTCTAACGCTTTCTATAGGCTCTCAGAAGGCGCCAGAATGTTGAATGGTGACTTTGCAGGCCATGGCTGAAAAACAGTAGCGCATTTGGATAGTGGTCGATCTGAGAACAATGAGACTGAGGCGCGTGCACGAGCCGACACCATGTTTTTATTTTTTCGTCTTTGAACGAAAACAGGGTTTCCCGGTCGGAATATTATTGCTTTTTTACGAGAAAAATTGCATAAAAATTGAATTTAAACAGCGTTTGACATGCTTCGAAGTACGGTAATGGAATATTTAGAATTTTTTTGTCACGAAACGCGCCGGGCGCGTCACCCTTCGGATAGTGTCTTGAACGCACGAACATAACGCCGCTATTTGGATATAACTATGGATTATTTGGAAGCAAACCAACATTTGTTATTGAAGTAGAAGTCCTGGGAGTGCATTCTGACGAAGAACAGCAAAGGTAATTCAATTTTTCTAATAGTAAATCTGAGTTTGGTGAGTAAGAAACTTGGTGGGTGTCAAAATAGCTAGCCTGTGATGGCCGGGCTATCTACTCAGAATATTGCAAAATGTGCTTTCACCGAAAAGCTATTTTAAAAATCGGACATAGCGATTGCATAAAGGAGTTCTGTATCTATAATTCTTAAAATAATTGTTATGTTTCTTGTGAACATTTATCGTGAGTAATTTAGTAAATTCACCGGAAGTGTTCGGTGGGAATGCTAGTCACATGCTAGTCACATGCTAATGTAAAAAGCTGGTTTTTGATATAAATATGAACTTGATTGAACAAAACATGCATGTATTGTATAACATAATGTCCTAGGAGTGTCATCTGATGAAGATCATCAAAGGTTAGTGTTGCATTTAGCTGTGGTTTTGGTTTTTGTGACATTATATGCTAGCTTGAAAAATGGGTGTCTGATTATTTCTGGCTGGGTACTCTGCTGACATAATCTAATGTTTTGCTTTCGTTGTAAAGCCTTTTTGAAATCGGACAGTGTGGTTAGATTAACGAGAGTCTTGTCTTTAAAATGGTGTAAAATAGTCATATGTTTGAGAAATTGAAGTAATAGCATTTCTAAGGTATTTGAATATCGCGCCACGGGATTCCACTGGCTGTTGAGTAGGTGCTCATAGAGGTTAACACTGTAAAATACATGTGTAGATAGCTAGCTAACAGCCATGGATGAGGGTGAAAGGATAGCAGGCCCAGCTGTCAAACTGAAGGAGTATAATGAAGTCTATTTCTTGTGAGGTTTTCTGTCCTCAGATACAGAGAGCTGTGAAAGCCTGTCTGCAGATTAAGAGGTCCCAATGAAGAGCAGCGGTTCTCAGTCCTGGTCCTGGGGACTCAAAGGGGTGTACATTTTTGTTTTTGCCTTAGCACTACACAGCTGATTCAAATGATCAAGTCATCATCAAGCTTCTCTATCCAATGTTATCAATATTTGTTATAAGGGATATTATACTTTAGTAATTCAAAATGATCTGGTAATGTAAAAGTCTAATAATGACATTATCTTCTATTGTTTGTCCTAATGTGTCTGTTTTTTAGCATAAAGTACTCTGTAGCCACTTAGTGTGGACACCAGGTGAGACTACACACACACACAGATTCCTGTTGAACACAGTCTCATTAACTACCTTGTTCTCTCAATATCAGGTCTCTCTCCTTCACTTCATCCCTCTGACCCCTCTCCCTAAGTCCTCTAGGTTATATCAGCTGTGTTGGTGAACCCCTCCCGTATCTGAACTGGCTGACACAGAGGGCACAGCATGATCATAGGTGAGAGGTCACTTGGTCGGGTCAACAGAAAGTATTATTAAAGAGATGCTTTACATTGAAATACAGACAGAGATGTAGTAGTCCCAGAGTTAATGATCCAAGGTCAGTTTTGCATTTCACGTCCTGATGATTATGATGACTGACCGTGTTAGAATAAAAAAAACAAGGCTTAATCATCCTCTCTCTCTCTCTCTATTTGTCTCTTGTCTGCAGGTATGTTTTGAATTGAGAGAGGAAGCCATTCCCGTCATCGCCACCTCACCCGCTCTTAACCTCTCTAGGGCCGGCGGGACGAAATCGTCCCACCTACGTAACAGCCAGTGGAATCCTGTGGCGCGTTATTCAAATACCTTAGAAATGCTATTACTTCAATTTCTCAAACATATGACTATTTTACAGCATTTTAAAGACAAGACTCTCGTTAATCTAACCACACTGTCCGATTTCAAAAAGGCTTTACAACGAAAGCAAAACATTAGATTATGTCAGCAGAGTACCCAGCCAGAAATAATCAGACACCCATTTTTCAAGCTAGCATATAATGTCACATAAACCCAGAAGACAGCTAAATGCAGCACTAACCTTTGATGATCTTCATCAGATGACAACCCTAGGACATTATGTTATACAATACATGCATGTTTTGTTCAATCAAGTTCATATTTATATCAAAAACCAACTTTTTACATTAGCATGTGACGTTCAGAACTAGCATACCCCCCCGCAAACTTCCGCCGAATTTACTAACAATTTACTAAATTACTCACAATAAACGTTCGCAAAAAACATAAATTATTTTAAGAATTATAGATACAGAACTTCTCTATGCACTCGATATGTCCGATTTTAAAATAGCTTTTCGGTGAAAGCACATTTTGCAATATTCTAAGTAGATAGCCCGGCATCACAATGCTAGCTATTTAGACACCCAGCAAGTTTAGCCTTCACCAAACTCCGATTTACTATTAGAAAAGTTTGATTACCTTTGGTGTTCTTCGTCAGAATGCACTCCCAGGACTTCTACTTCAATAAAAAATGTTGGTTTGGTCCCAAATAATCCATAGTTATGTTCAAACAGCGGCGTTTTGTTTGTGCGTTCAAGACACTATCCGAATGGTAAATAAGGGTGACGCGCACGGCACATTTCGTGACAAAAAAATTCTAAATATTCCATTACCGTACTTCGAAGCATGTCAACCGCTGTTTAAAATCAATTTTTATGCCATTTTTCTCGTAAAAATAATATTCCGACCGGGAATCTGCAATTAGGTAAACAGACGAAAGAAAATAAAGCACGGGGTCGACTCGGGCACGCGCCTAAGCCCATTGTCCTCTGATCGGCCACTTGTCAAAGGCGATTATGTGTTTCAGCCAGAGGCTGCCTCGATATCGTTCAGCTTTTTCCCGGGCTCTGAGAGCCTATGGGAGCCGTAGGAAGTGTCACGTTACAGCAAAGATCCTCAGTCTTCAATAAACAGAGGCAAGAAGAACAACACCTTGTCAGACAGGCCACTTCCTGCATGAAATCTTCTCAGGTTTTTGCCTGCCATATGAGTTCTGTTATACTCACAGACACCATTCAAACAGTTTTAGAAACTTTAGGGTGTTTTCTATCCAAAGCCAATAATAATATGTATATTCTAGTTACTGGGTTATGCATATGCATATTCTAGTTACAGGTTAAGGTTACAGGTTATGCATATTCTAGTTACAGGTTAAGATAACCTTCTGGCCAACTGGGGGCCCAAAGCTGTTTAGGAGACACCGGTAGAGACACTATGTAATTGTGATGAACTGAGAGAAAATTAGGGTAGCACTGTAATTCATTAATCATATGCTGTCTTCCCTGCTCCTCTGCTCTTAACTCTTTCCCTTTCTGTCTTCTACACCTCTCTGTTACAATGCCTCCTAGTAGGAGGGGGGTGCAGGAATCAGGAGCAGGAGAGCAAGGAAGTTCCAGAGGCACAAAACGTTTATTATGGTAGTCCCGAACTCAATAACAACATGAGGGAAAAATACGCACAAAACGAAGTCGCCACACACAGGGAAACTAATTACACACACGGAGGAGAAACCTCGACTCCTAAACAAAGTCTCGAAAGCGGTAACACTACCGAATAAAACAAAAACCCCGTGGTGCAGACACGCACACCTAACGTAGAACACATACAAACAATCCCGCACAAAGACTAGCAGGCAGCGGGGTGTAAATAAACCCACCGAAATCAACTAAATGAACACAGGTGTGAAAAAAACAGACAGACACAAACAAAAAGGAAAAATGGATCGGTGGCAGCTAGTAGACCGGCGACGACGACCGCCGAGCACCGCCCGAACAGGGAGAGGAGCCACCTTTGGTGGAAGTCGTGACACTCTCTCCCCACCTCCTTTTTCTTCCTCTTTTTTTATAATGCACACCATATGTGCATTGAAGTACAGATTGAACATGTCGTTTCTAGTCTAGTCTATTGCATAGTTACAATGTGTAATCATTGATCATTGTCCCAGGAGCAGGAGTGGTAAACACTGTTGAAGTGTATAATTGTAATACCTACATGCAGACACAGCATCATTCAAAAAATTGAGTTTGATACACCTGATATTGGATATGACTGAAAAAGAATGTCTCAGAGATTCATGCCTGAACCGCAACTTTATTTGCCAATGAAGAGTACATGATCAGTGAATATATTCAATGTACAGACTACAATGTGGGGGATCTCATGCGTGGTAATAACTACATGTATATAGGACTTGCATCCTTGGCACAATAAAGTTATTGTATTCCACTCAATCCATAGGCTTCATTAATGCCATTCAGACTTGAAGTCGACACAACAACTATGATAGCTGAGGTTCATAGATCTGAACTAGATTCTGAACTAATGTTCATACCAAAAGAGTTAGGGTCCATACACAGATCAGCTACATACTGTAGCTAGCTACACATCCATAGGCATACAATTATTTTTATCCTCCACTACACAATAAGCAAGTAAATGGTTAGCTAGCTATGTTACTTCAGCTGCATTGCATGGCAAGCTTACACAATTGTACATTTAATTTGCAGTAAATGCTTTAGCTAGCTAGATTCTTTACATCCACTGTTTCACAAAATGACAGTCTGGTTTGCTGGCTTTCTCAGGAGTCCCTAAAACATTAAACAACACAAATTACAAGTTCATACTCATGTCATAACACTAGCTAGCTAGCTAGCTGGCTAATGTTAGCTAGTCAGCTAACTTGCTAAATAGCAATTTTCGTAAATTATAACAAAATTTATAACAAACAAATATGCACAATCGTTTGTCTCTACATTAACTAACATATTCCTCTCAATTGTACATTTTTTGCTTGACTCGTTGACGTTATAATTACTTACATTTGCTTCCTCAGTAATGTTTTGTCAGCCATCTTTGCTGAAGAAAGTCACCAGCGACAGGTGGCTTGCGTCAAATTCGTCATTGGAACCACTTGATATGATTGGTGATATAAAAACCTTGGGAACCAAATGCATAATGAGTGCTCTAACTCCCCCTTGCGGTTGTCTGGAGCAATGAAGCTGTGATGCTGGGTACCTCTAAGTCCCGCGGTGTAAGCTCGCAACTTGTAAAGGAGGAACCACTTTACCAGGGATGCCTCAGCTAGCTTGTCAGGCTTCCATACCTCAGCTGACTCGACTGGTTCTCAAGCCTCGGTTGGCTCGTCAGGCTTCCATTTCCGAAGCTACCGGGGATGCCACGGCCGGCTCGTCAGGCTCCCGTGCCTCGGGCCGGCTCTGCAGGCTCCCACGCCTCGGGCCGGCTCTGCAGGTTCCCGCGCCTCAGCAGAAGCGATCGGCCCGCTCCTGGTCCTCGGGACCCTCCCTCTGGTCGGCAGCCTGCGGCTGGAGCCACGTGTCAGGGAGGCGGTACTGTCACATCTACTACCGCTCCTCCTCTCTGCCGCTCCTTGTCACCAGTTTACTCATTATTACGCACACCTGTCACCATCGTTACGTGCACCTGCGCCTCATGAGACTCACCTGGACTCCATCACCTTTCTGATTACCCCCCCGATATTGGCCACTCCCTTTGGTTCTTTCCTCAGGCATTATTGACTCTGTTTATATGTTTCATATCTGTACGCTACTCATGTTTCTTGTTAGGTTCCGTGTTTGTTTATTTTAGAAATTCACTCCCTGTACTTGCTTCCCGATTATTAGCGTACACGTTACAGGAGGACGCTATTCCCATGGTTCATTTTCATGCCACCCAAGTAGGCTATATTCCTGTTGTAAAGACTAGCAATGTGCTTAATATTAGGGAAATTGAGAAATAAATATAATAGGCCTAGCCTATAGAAAGCCGATGGGATCATCCTCTTTGAATAGTGGCCATCACTCTGTTTTCTCGCGCAATTGCATAGCCTATAGAAATGTGTCGCAACATGAGCTCCATGGCTCTCATGAAGTGTTGGATTAGATTTTCAATTTCATTTGCATTGATGTCTGAGTGATTAGAGGGACAATAGAGTGCTGAGTACCAGGCAGTTAGCAAGTTTGGTAGGCTACTAATGAGCATCAGAGGCTGGAGAACGCTAATTACCGTGACTAAACGGTCACTTGGAATTTGACTGCCTTCATGACTGGTGACCGCTGGTGTGGCGGTAATACGCTCACCGCAACAGCCCTACCCACAACCCTCTGACATTGACCATTAACTTCCTCAAACGGAGAATCTACAGCTGTGTATCTCTGTGACCTACGATACTGTAAATCAGTGAAGTGAAGTGAAGTAAAAGTGAAGTACAGTGACTCCTGATGATCCTACTCTATTCAATACCTCCCTCCAACATACACGAACTGTAGACCCAGATATTCACGATTAAATCTGAATGGCATACAGAAACCTATCAACTGTGCTCAAACTATCATTCAAAACTGAGTACCTTGAGGAATGAGAGGAGAGAGCTGTCAAAAAAAAAACGTTCACACACCCACTCTCTCATGCGTAGCCCCTTCGAGATGGAGGGTTCAAGCGCACCGTGAAGGCCTCCCTTCATACTTAAGAATCACAGTAGAATATTCCACACCCTCTGACCACCCTCATCAGAGAGAGAGCGAACGCAGGGAGAGAGCGAGAGAGACAGAGAGGAGACCGTGTGAGAGAGTAAGATCGAGTGGAAGTAGGTGTGTCCAGGTGAACAAGTGAAGGAGTAATGTCTGATTAACTGAGAAGTGAAGAAACTCTCATACAGGGAGACGTTTTCATCAGAGACTCACTGAGAAAATGGAGACACTCAAAGCTGTGTGCTACCACCTCTTGGCGAGTACACTGTGTGTATGTGCGGAATGGAAAAATCTGTTGCCAATTGACTATTAGCTAGATAGATCATGTACAAGACAGATTAGACTGAAAGTAAAGTGTAGTTCACAAACAATAGTTCATGAATTAATGTTTTGCAGTGAAATGCAGTAGTCAATAATAATGTAACACATGAAAGTTCTCTACTGTTCGTGTAAAAACACAGGGCCTCCATGGTCTGTTCAGTCTTCAGTGAGATAAATGGAAATGAGATGGTTCAGTGAGGGTTTCTGCCTACAGCCATTACTGTGTACATATAAACACTGCAGTTACACAGTGATTGATGTAAGACAATGGCGTTGTCTATTATTATCACAATGTGGGTGCAGTATGTGGGAACATATTGTGTATTTTGTTATCTCTAGCTACTCACTGTCCAGGACAGTTAATGATGTGGATTTATTATGTATGGCTGGCAGATATATCAATTATATAGTAATCAGAACATTGAGTTCTGTGGAGAGAGATGTTATTATCTGCCATTATTCCAGTGAAGAGAGGGGTGACAGATCAAGCTCATGATAAAGCTGTTATCAGTTTTATTAATGTCGCTATTATGTAAAAGTGATAATGGCTTTCATTAGTTATACAAGACACGGCTTCAATACCACACTGCTGGGAAAATATATTATGCAACTATTACTTAATGGATTCAGTTTTTATAAAACAGTCATATCTTTGTAAGATATCAAAAGGGAAATGGAATGAATACACTATCATGCTTAAAGCTATAAATCAAACAACACATGATGATAATGTCACAATGTTGGATTGTTTCTGAGAACACTGTGCGTTTGATCACTCCTTTCTATCAGTCATGAAAACTGTTTCCTTCCTCACACGGCTCCCTGCAGAGAATGGTCTGAGAGTAGAGAGAGAGAGAGAACGGGAAAAAAAAGAACGACACAGTTTGGCTGGCAAGCGTTCGTTTCCCCCTCCATCTATCCGAGCGCACAGCCAAGATGGCCATATTGTGTTTCTAAGCACAGTGGCTGGCAATGTGACGAGCGAGTCTCTGCGTGGCTGAGTGCCACATAGTCACACGTCTGTGCTCCCCTTTTCCAGGTCACCACATGCAGCAGACAGCAGGGAGCTGTTTACTGTACAGTCGTGTGGCAACCATTTGATTGATTTTGTATTTTGGCTGGGAGGCAAAGGAATAGTTAGAGAAGAGTTCCGTGCACTTACGGAACATTTGATACTGTATCTTTGGCTGTATAGTGACTATACACTGAGTGTAAAAAAACGTTAATAACACCTGCTCTTTCCATGACATAGACTGGCCAGGTGAAAGCTATGATCCCTTATTGATGTCACCTGTTAAATACAGGTTAAATAAGGATTTTTAAGCCTTGAGACAATTGAGACATGGATTGTGTATGTCTGCCATTCAGAGAGTGAATTGGCACGAGGAAAGATTGAAGTGCCTTTGAACGGGGTATGGTAGAAGTCATAGCTATGTTCTGATGTTTGAAAATGTGGGGGAGAGGTGTGATTTGTATTTTTTATATTTTTTAGGGGGTGCTGCAGAAACCCGTAAAAAAAAGATTTAAAAATTGATGAAAGAAATTCCCCCTCTCCCCCACATTTTTTAAACATCAGAACATAGCTTTTGTCCACTAGAATTTAGGAAGACCCATACCCATGAGCAAGCTGTTGAGGAAAGAATGGACAATCATAAGCCAGTTTACTGACTGTAAGGCTTTGTGTTGGCTATAGATCCATAAGGGGAACCATTACACTGAAGTCCTGATGGATAGACTATGAAAGTACACACAGTCATACAAGCACACACACACCGTACACACACACTCACTCAAAAGCTCAAAGCCCTAAAGCTGTGATTGCATACTGCAGCCTGTCAGCCCAACAGTGAACACACACACAACCCCACATATAACACAAACATACACACACAGTCACAAATCCATTACTGGCTCCCTTACAACGGCTCTTTACAGACAAATAAAGGGTATTAGTGTTGGGTTTTAAAACCTGTCACACCTTCGGTTATGCGTGTCGGACAGTCAAAGCCCCCAAGCACTGTCCAGAGAGGGATAAAGGAATCGATAAAGAAAATAGGGAGAAAGAGGAATGAGTGAGATTAGCCATTTAGCACTGTGCACTCAGTGGAACTATAGCAGGCTAATTGCATGGAGACCAAAGTGAGGAGCAGGGATGGAGGGACGGAGGAGAGGAGAAGAGATAAAACGGCGCAAAATCGATTGTTGGAACTTTGGGTGATGTCTTTTGGGACTCTGCGCTGTCTTCCTACTCCTCTCACCAGGTCTGTCTGTCTGTCTGTCTGTCTGTCTGTCTGTCTGTCTGTCTGTCTGTCTGTCTGTCTGTCTGTCTGTCTGTCTGTGTCACACAAGGTCAACCGTCTCAGATCGACTTCACCCTCATTCCACAGGACAAATAGTAGGGAGGAAGAAGAGGATGAAAAGGAGGACGAGGAGGAGGATTTTGAGATCACTTAAGTCGCAGTGACAGCTCTTGGGAACTTACAGACAAGCAGGATTTAGACAGCCTCAGCTCGGAGGATCCCATGGAACCTGAGCTCACTGACCAAAGTGGCCTCCGTGACATGGGTCAGATACTGTATGTCAGGTATGACTGTCAGCTATCAGAGATAGTTATGTTTGCCTCCCTCCTATTAGACAAATGTACTAATGCATGGACCATATTCAGAAGTTGAACAAATGCAAGTGACACATGACATAGTATGCTTGGCCACTGTGACTGGTAGATTAAGAAATATACCAGCCACTTAGATTTTTTACCAGCCAAAATATTTTACCATAATTACACACACAAAATTATTTTACAAAAAAAAAAAATAATAATAATAATAATAATAATAAATATATATATATATATATAACCGGATGAGCATGCTTTCTGATTTTCTAAAACAAGAAATGTATTACTAGTAAGAAGTAATGGGGTATATTGCTTAATGTAATTTCATTTTTGTGACCTGCGTCTTTAATCAATGTATGTTAAAATAAACAATTTAGATATTATAGTAAAAAGAGTTAAACAATTCTACAACTCAACATCAAGAATCAACAAAGTGCTTGCCCTGCAACAAAAGGCTTCAACATGGCTTATTTATTATTATAGTTCAGGGCTCTACACTGACATTTTTTAGAAGAAGTACATGCCATACTCCTGAGTAGAAATGTAGAACAACACAAATAATAAACATAACATTTTTTAGGATTGTGCTTACTTAATCCATGCTCAATTAAGCACAGTCATTCAATTCAGCTGCCCATTTAAGTTACAGCAAACTCAAACTAACGTTGAAAAACAACCTAGCGTGTGAACAAAACGATATATCTGGCCAAGAAACACGAGGCCTTTCGACATATGGCCTTTGCAGGGCCGGTGTTATGGGCGGGCTTTAGGGGCCTGGCCCGCACTACCTTACGTTCTTGCCCGTCCATATAAAATATTGAAATATTTATAATTTATTTGACAGAGACACGCCCCAACAGAAAGATGCATCAATTTCAGTTAAAGCATCCGCGCGAGCAAAACAGCGCCCCTCTGGAGCAAAAGGGTAAGGCATGTCATACTATTTCTGGCCAGACAGCATCAGATAGGCTACATATAGAGGGGCGCTGTTTCGCTCGCACGGATGCTTTTTCCGGTGATATAGTTTCAGTAGGCGAAGAGGCGAAGTGAGAGGGCTCACTCTCGCCAAATTATGTCTAGTATAAGCCCAATGGTTTCTCTGGCAATAATATGCCGACCTAAGATTCTCGCCTGCTTCCCAACTTTGGGACAAAGACTCCCATTGTTAGGGTGAAGACATGAGCATCTCGTCATTATATATAGATCTCTAGTTTCAGCCTAAAGTAAATTGATGCTTGGCCAAAATTATATAATTACTCCTGTCCAGTGGCGATTTTAATATGTAAATCTTGGTGGGGCAATAAAATGTAGATGCATGGCAGCAAAGCCACTACACAACACAACACTAAACAATACATTCACTGCACTTAAACGGTGGCAAGCAGTGCACACAAACTGATAGGGCCTACATAAAGTTGTCCAAACAGCAGAGATTTCTTTCCAGCACAAAAGAGTGAATCCTTACCACAGCTACACCTGGCTATCAGCGGAGCCTTGTCTGGCAGCGAAACAGTTAATTCAGCCTCGTTTACTGCCTTTTTAAAAAAACATAGCTGATATGGCTGACCTGCTTAAACAAATGTGGTTTCTACTGACAATTGAGATGTACAAACTATGGCATAAGGGAAGGGATGAGTAGATATGAGGCATTCCGTCATTTCGATTAAAACATTAATGAGAAAGCTAAGACGGACGTAGACAATATAACTATGGGTTCAGGACTTTTGAAATGTACAGCGACAGAATGCAGAACATGGGCTTCTCTTACAGTATTTTCCCTGTACACCAAGTCAGAACTGTAGGATAAATAAAAGGTGCATATAAGCAGACAATGAAAGCTCGTACAATATTCGATGATGACATTTCTCAAAAACAGGTTGCACCACCGAGTCAGAACAGTAACGTTAGGTGAAACTAAGAGGTGAAAATAGACCAAATTATTAGGTTGAGGCACATGAGCAACTAATAGCTTACTACACAACATACATTTAGCCTTACTTTCTTAGCTACAGTATACATACAGTTGAAGCCAGAAGATTACATACACCTTAGCCAAATACATTTAAACTCAGTTTTTCACAATTCCTGACATTTAATCAGAGTAAAGATTCCCTCTTTTAGGTCAGTTAGGATCACCACTTTATTTTAAGAATTTGAAATGTCAGAATAATAGTAGAGAGATTTGATTTATTTCAGCTTTTATTTCTTTCATCACATTCCCAGTGGGTCAGAAGTTTACATACACTCAATTAGTATTTTGCAGCATTGCCTTTAAAATTGTTTAACTTGAGTCAAACTTTTCGGGTAGCCTTCCACAAGCTTCCCACAATAAGTTGGGTGAATTTTGGCCCATTCCTCCTGACAGAGCTGGTGTAACTGAGTCAGGTTTGTAGGCCTCCTTGCTCGCACACACTTTTTCAGTTCTGCCGACAAATTTTCTATGGGATTGAGGTCAGGGCTTTGTGATGGCCACTCCAATACCTTGACTTTGTTGTCCTTAAGCCATTTTGCCACAGCTTTGGAAGTATGCTTGGGGTCATTGTGCATTTGGAAGACCCATTTGCGACCAAGCTTTAACTTCTTGATGTCTTGACTGATGTCTTGAGATGTTGCTTCAATATTCCACATAATTTTCTTTCCTCATAATGCCATCTATTTTGTGAAGTGCACCAGTCCCTCCTACAGCCAAGCACCCCCACAACATGATGCTGCCACCCCTGTGCTTCAAGGTTGGGATGGTGTTCTTCGGCTTGCAAGCCTCCCCCTTTTTCCTCCAAACATAACAATGGTCATTATGGCCAAACAGTTCTATTTTTGTTTCATCAGACCAGAGGACATTTCTCCAAAAAGTACAATCTTTGTCCCCATGTGCAGTTGCAAACCATAGTCTGGCTTTTTTATGGCGCTTTTGGAGCACTGGCTTCTTCCTTGCTGAGTGGCCTTTCAGGTTATGTTGATATAGGACTCGTTTTACTGTGAATATAGATACTTTTGTACCTGTTTCCTCCAGCATCTTCACAAGGTCCTTTGCTGTTGTTCTGGGATTGATTTGCACTTTTAGCACCAAAATACGTTCATCTTTAGGAGACAGAACGTATCTCCTTCCTGTGCGGTGTGATGGCTGTGTGGTCCCATGGTGTTTATACTTGCGTACTATTGTTTGTACAGATGAACGTGGAACCTTCAGGCATTTGGAAATTGCTCCCAAGGATGAACCAGACTTGTGGCTGTCTACAATTTTTTTCTGAGGTCTTGGCTGATTTCTTTTGATTTTCCCATTATGTCAAGCAAAGAGGCACTGAGTTTGAAGGTAGGCCTTGAAATACATCCACAGGTACACCTCCAATTGACTCAAATTATGTCAATTAGCCTATCAGAAGCTTCTAAAGCCATGACATCATCTTCTGGAATTTTCCAAGATGTTTAAAGGCCCAGTCAATTTAGTGTATGTAAACTTCTGACCTCCTGGAATTGTGATACAGTGATATAATCTGTTGTTGGTATAATTGTTGGAAAATTGACTTGTGTCATGCACAAAGTAGATGTCCTAACCTACTTGCCAAAACTATAGCTTGTTAACAAGAAATTTGTGGAGAGGTTGAAAAATGAGTTTTAATGACTCCAACCTAAGTGTATGTAAACTTCTGACTTCAATTGTATCTCCCTGGCATATTACATCATTTATGCAGCAGCATATAAGACATTTTTGGGCTCACCTTGTTGTGATGTGCCCACTTGAACTGGAAGGTGGCGCGGCAGTCCTTCATCGTCAAATTTTGTCATCAAAGAGAAAGAAGCCGAATTAACTATTCCTAGTTGGATGACCGTTCAAAACGTATTTTCCCAGTCTGAGCTTGTTTATTCCCGACTTCCCTGTTGCAAAGCTTGCAGTTAGCCACTGTCACCGATTCCTTCCAAACCACTCATTGTTGAATTTGCGATTTCCAACTTGTTGTGTAATGTTAATGTCCAATGGCCGATGAGCACCAATACATTTTATCTATTAGTTCTCTTCATTATTTCTCTTCATATGACAAGGATTAAAAAGGATTTGCCAGTAGATTGTTGACTTGATTAATGATGACTGCTTACTTTTCAAAGTAAGATGTTGACCAATCAAAGTTACTATACATATAACCGATTTGACTTAATTGTATCTATGGCAGGACCCAAAGGGCTTACATTTTAGATGTCTACACTTACTAAGGACTTAGACTTGGCGATGACGTTGTTTCCCCATGAGTGACAGAACACTGAGCCAATCAGGCGCAATGCTCCTATTTTCTGCTGGCTTGCCAAACCACAACAGAAAGCACGGAGCTAGGCTGAAACACCTGCATTTTGGAACTGCTTTACTCAAGAAAACAAAAAAAGAGACCTGCTTTATATGTTGTTTTTTTTGTACATTGTTTGCAAACTGATATGTGACATGTATTAATGCCAAAATAACATGCAAAACAGGCAAGCCCCTCAACAAAAAAAAATATATAATATATAAATACATACCTATATAATTTATTTTTTAGTTATTTTATTTGTGGGGGATAAAAATGTGGGGCTCGGGATTGTTTCAAGTCAACCAGTGTGTTTGGGAAGCCCGCGATTTGAGTAGTGCGCGTGGCAATAGGTGTGTGAAGATAATGTATCTTGGGTATAATTTAAAATGTTGCATCAAGAAGAAGGGGAGGGGGTTGTGGCGAAGATGTGGTGCGTCTCTCTCCAGAATGCATGCATATGTAGGAAAGTACCCATTTGACAATGTCTGATTTCTGATTGTCTTAACTCACCACGTACACCGCTCATTTTTTTCTTCGCCTCACACAAGTCAATGAAGTCTGCTTTTTTTAAACATCCATTGCGAATGATAGTTCCTCGGTATTTGAAAAATCTTTCCAACACTCCCGGCCTCGATAGTCACCAAGCCGTGTGAAAGAGCAAAATATCATGATCTGATGATCCCATATATCCAGTCATAAAAAACGTAGTAAAAAAACAGCTTTTTGTTCCGAGCTCACTGGCGCAGAAACTCTGGGGGCCAGGAATAGTCTTGTTGATGCAATGTTGCAAGTTCGGTAGCAACAGCGTCTGGGCGGACCAAGGGATGATTTGATACAATATTGCACTCACAAGGAATAGCTCAAGTCAAGACGGATAGAAAGGGAGGCAGACAGACGCGGTGGATAGATGAACGTGATTGAAAGAACCGTCATTTTCATCAGGATATTTTCTGCTGTTTGTATTTGTCGGCTTTAGGCATATGCATTTTACTTAGTTGACAATTATAGGCCCACTGGATCACAGTGTGTCCATATGGCAGAGGCTAGTGCTCTCCACATAGTTGCATTTTAACTTTTTGATTTTTATAATTTGACTTCAGATTTTTATGATCAACCATGTGACAATAATTTTGAGAAACGAAAACGTTATTATTTAAATGAAACTGTTCCAAGAAAAGGCGCATATAACAATGATAATAACTGGCACGCATATCGGTTGAAATGGTAGAATACATATTTTCTATTACAGCCGTTTATAAAAATGTGAACGCGCAAGCGCGAGCACACAAGAAGTCGTGTGAAAAAACGTGCCCCCCTATGGAAATCAAAGGCTCTTTCAACTTATTCGTTCCCAAATGCTCTGTGCGTAAAATAGAAATTCTTACCCGCCAACAATGACAACATCTACCAGAATGTGGAGGGTGTCGGGTGTGTATAACTATAAGACTTGAGTACTTAGCTCGAAGTAAATACGGTAAACTGAGCAAGTGCATGTTAGCCTATTCGGGCATCAAAGGATGCCAAAAACTACTAAAGCCCAAATCAAACAAAGGACGTGTGTCAACGGCGTCGTTATTGCGTGTGAAAAGTTTAACAATACCACAAGTGACATATTGGTCCGTACACCAAGGTAATGGGCATAGCTAATATTAAGGTTGTGTAATTATTAGTTAGACTGTCTTGTACATATTCACAACTAAAAGCTATAGGCCTATACAGACACAAATTAAATAAAAACGGTGATACAAGTTAGTTGAATAAAAATTAAAATATAGTGGTCTATAGTCTATAGTAAGTTGAGGAAAGTTGAGGAATTGTGTTCTCTCTCCTCTCCTTTCATTCTCTCCTCTTCTCTTCCTTCTCCTTCTCTAACATGCTCTCAGGGGTCACTTTGGCCTGTGGTTAGACGAAGGCCTGATCCATTGTCGGAGCCAGAGGTGTGACACATTTGACAATGAGGTGTTGTCCTCTGAAGACTTCCTCATCAACGACCTGGAGGTTTGGGCCATCTCCTGAAGACAAGCGACTGCATGCTACTGCTTCATAAACATCATACAACCATTGTGGCAGTGGATGGAATTGGAACAGATTGTTCCTCTCATCTGAGGATCCCAACGCGTCGCTTCCTGTGCGAGGTGATTCAACTCATCCATCACCTCATTGTTTTCCATTACACGCAGATAAAGCCCTAACTCAGCCACCAGCTTCAGAGGTATTGGGAAAACAGAAATAGAGTTCTACTGTCCTCTGGTGGTAATCATTTAGACTGCGTGTAATAATCACCTCTCTCTGTTGGCCTTATTTTCTTCTTGACATGTCTACATCAGTCTGTAGAGATTTGGATTACTTCAGAAATGAAGTTCTACTGACAGTTCAACTAAAAGGTCAGCCCAGCTGAATGAATGGTCGGTCTCAATCACTAGCACATCTGGGAAGTTGTCTTTATAGGCAAAGTGTAGGAGTGACAGTTGGTTTACGCCTCTGGAGGGCACCCTTGTCACAGAGATCATTGCTCTTTCTCTCGCTTTCTCTTTCTCGCTCTCTCTTTGAGCAGACCCGTTGCCAAGGGAATTATCTGTAGCACTGTAATAGAGAGTGAAAGTGAGTACGTTATTCGAAGATCACCTGATTGGTTGTTCCTGTGCCTTCCTCCAGGCACCCAGAGCAGATGGCGACTCATTCCAAATCACCATTCCACACTATTACCTAATCAGTTTAACATTTATATGTAAAGTAACATTCTAATTGATCAGCAGATGGGAGGGAAATAAAACTTTGGGGGTAGTTATGTGGGACTTGAAGTATCCTGGTCTGTTTCCAGAAAAAAAATGAATAAAATATAGCTCTCAGCAGCGACAGCAGCATGCTACCCCATTAAGCAGCCATTGTCAATACTGTATGATCTGTACGCCTCAATCTCATTCTACCACGGTAGTTAATTGTGCAGACCAAAAGAGCAATAAGCAAACTCCTATTACCTATAACCAATATCCAGGCCCTCATGCCAATAAGCCATCAAGACCATTAATATGGTATCTTACTAAAGTTTCATATTGTGCTTTTTGTGCCATGATGAAGTGTGTGTGTGTGTGTGTGTGTGTGTGTGTGTGTGTGTGTGTGTGTGTGTGTGTGTGTGTGTGTGTGTGTGTGTGTGTGTGTGTCAGCCACGTAGGCACAGGTGCACTCAGCCCTACCCATTGGGGAGTCAGCCCCACCCAATCCGATTGAGCAAATAAAAAATAAACATGTATTTTTTGCTATTTACTTTCAGTGTTCCAAAGAGGTAGAGGTGGGTAGTTACATGTTACTTAATTATTACAATTTTTTGTAGTGGCACAACTGAAGGGGAGGAGAATGGGTCATCCAATAAATGAAAATACCCTTCAAAGTGGAAAGAAGAGGTTCAGAATAGAAGGAGGATGGAGGGCAAATCCTACCTTGGCAGGAAAAACATGATTGAGTTAACTATGGCAATTGATATCTGCACTGTTTGATTATTTATTACATACATGATTCTTACTTGAATACATACCTTGGTGTTTAATTCCATGGTGAAATGTCTGATTTGCATACTAATAACATGATTGATAGTGATGATATTTATATATTATTATTTTTTATAAAAAATGTTTTATTGAATATCCGAAACATACAATATACTTGCAGTGAAGCCGCTCAACAACTACACCACACCAGTCATCCAACAGATTCCCATTCAGAGTGACACACAGATGCATCCAGGGTTAATGCCCTGCTCAAGGGCACGTTGACAGATCTCCCACCAGGCCAAAAAAACGTGAACCCGAACCCTCCAAGATCCCCCCACAGTTCCCCAATAGCTGTCCCTCAACCATCCGAGACCCCTCCCACAGTCCCCCCAAGAAGAAAAAATGTATATAAAAAAAAATACAATTAATTCCATTCCCCACCCCCAAGAACAAGACAATGAACTAAAGAGAAAAAATAAAAAGACAGAAGAAAAACAGCAAACAGCAATGCAAAAAAAACAACAACAAAAAAACAAAGGACATCAAGGACAACTCAAATCATAACAGCAATGCCAACTGTATATGTTTGAGTTCATGTCTGACACTACTACATGTGTGTGTGTCCGTTTATGTGTTTATTTGAATGAAAGTCTGTGTATATGCATGTCTACAAACACCTGCACGGCATCAGCCTCAGACAAACCGGCATTAGCTGTAAAAACACTGCCCCTCAATGTCATTCAAACTTACGTTTTCTATGTTTTATTTGACTTTATTTTTTACTTTTATCTTTGACCATCATTCTATCTCACACACAGCAACTCCACTCCCACTTGTTCTCCAATTCCACATCCCAACCCTCAGCTTCCCTCAGCTGTCACGCCCTGACCTGAGAGACGGTTTATTTCTCTATTTTGTTAGGTCAGGGTGTGGGGTGGGCATTCTATGTTTTGTATTTCTTTGTTTTGGGCCGAGTATGGTTCCTAATCAGAGGCAGCTGTCTATCGTTGTCTCTGATTAGGAATCATACTTAGGCAGCCTTTTCCCACCTGTGTTTGTGGGTAGTTTTCTGTTTAGTTTTCTGTACCTGACAGAACTGTTGGCTTGTTTTCGTTTTGTTATTTTGTTCAAGTGTTTCATAGTGGAATAAAATCATGAGCACTCAACACGCTGCACCTTGGTCCCCTCATTACGACAGCCGTTACATCAGCCCATTCCACCTATCTCTGCTGGCCACCCTCTTCGGATTTCTACGCAACATATATCTTTTAACTATGCTGTGATGTTTAACGTACAATTTCAATCTATCTAATTGAATAGAATCCACAGATTGCGAGTTGAAGATAAATACTTTTACTAAAAGTATTTGTATATTAGGAATTGACTGACCCGGTCTCTCCAGATCTCCTAACAGTACTATTTCTAGGGTCAATTTTAGATCAATGCTATGCATTTTCAGCCATTCCTGAGCCTGAGACCAGAAATAGGCTAACTGAGGGCAATATCAAAATAAATGGTCTATTGATTCTGTATCCTTACAACAAAATCTGCAGAGCTTCGATTTTATGCCCCAAATATTCAACATTTTGTTGGTGGCAAGAATTTTATATAATTTTAGCTGAAAAGCACAAAGTCTTGAATCTTGCATCGTTTTATATATCAACTCAACCATGGAATCGGTATATCAAAAATCTCTTCCCAACTATTTTGCAATCTGTATGGCACAGTTGTCAACATCCTGGTCCTCAAATGAAACTGGTATACTTTCTTATTTATGCTATTTTTATTCTTCTGCCAAATTTGATCCTTTATATTGGGCAGACAGACCAGTTCCCTACCTTCTCCTGCTGCCACCTGCCTCCTCCATTTTTGGGGTAATGCTGTAATCAATTGGTTGTACTCTTGGATTGAGCAAAGCTTCCGGTATTTCTGATAACTCCATGAAGGATATAACTCTACCATTCCAATTTACAATATTATTTAAGAACAAAATACCCTATTCAAACATCTTTCCCATAAATACAGGTATTTTATCAACCAGCACGTTTGAGTTTAGCCATAATATTTGTTCTATCTTTTCAGGGGGATGAAATTGAAATTGTAGCCAGCTCTGTAATGCTTGTTTGAAAAAGAGAGATACTTTGAAAAAAGGATCATTTTCAATTAATCGAAAATGAGACATGGCAATCTGCACAAAGGCAAAAAGGCAATTTGTAAACAATGGATGAGCTTTTCTTAGTAATATACTTGAGAACCATTTAGGGTTCAATAAAGCTTTTGAATAAGTGAAGCTTTTAGAGAAAGGTTTAGTGCTTTTAAATGTAATAATCTCAACCCACCAAATTCATATTCATTATATAGATAGGCACGCTTTATTTTGTCTGGTTTAGCATAACAGATAAAGCAAAGTATTTTTTGCTCATATGATTTGAAAAATGAATTATCAGGACTAAGCAGCGCCATAAGTAAGTGAGTAAACTGAGATATGACTAAGGAGTTAATCAGGACTATTTTTCCATAAATAAACAGGTATTTACCTCTCCATGGTTGGAGGATCTTGTCTATTTTTACAAGTTTTCTGTTGAAATTCATTGTGGAGAGTGTCACGTCCTGACCAGTAAAGGAGTCATTTTGTTATTGTAGTTGGTCAGGACGTTAGAGTCGGGATTAAGCCCGGAGCCAGAGCCACCTCCGTGGGGGGAGTCTTGGGAAGGGGGGGTGTAGCACAGGAGCCGTCGGTGACAGTGGCCACCCTCCCTTCCCTCCCTTTAGTTTTGTGAGTTTTTGTTTCAGGTGCATTCGGGGTCTGCACCTTTGGGGGGGTACTGTCATGTCCTGGCCAGTAAAGGGGTCATTTTGTTATTGTAGTTGGTCAGGACCTGGCAGGGGTGTGTTTGTTTAGTGTGTTTCGGGGTTTTTGGTTTATGTTTTATGTTTTCTATTTCTATGTGGGTTTTCTAGTTTTTCTATTTCTATGTTAGTTTTGGGAACGACCTCCAATTAGAAGCAGCTGGTTGTCATTGCTTCTAATTGGAGGCCATATTTAAGTGGGTTAATTTTCTCTTGTGTTTGTGGGTGGTTGTCTCCGTGTATTGTCAGTGTACCTTACAGGACTGGTTTTTGTCATTGTTTTGTATGAGTATTTTTCATTTTCTTTGAATAAATAAGAAGATGAGCAATTTCACCGCTGCATATTGGTCCGATGATTTCTCCTCGACAGACGACGAACTTTATGACAGAGAGCTTATTTATATCTTTTGTGATATGAATACCAAGTATGTCTACTTCACCATCAGCCCATTTTATAGGTAAACTGCAGGGTAATGTAAAAGTTGTATTTTTTAAAGATCCAATATGGAATATTGTACAGTACACTTGTCACAATTAGCTTTTAGTGCAGAGAGTACAGCAAATTTATCTAGATCTTCAATGAGACATTGCAGGGATCTAGCTTGTGGTCTTAATATAAAACTTGAGTCATCGGCATACATGGACACCTTTGCTTTTAAGCCTTGGATTTCTAATCCTTTAATGTTGTTATTGGATCTGATTGTAATAGCTAGCATTTCGATGGCCATAACGAATAGATATGGTGACAGCGGACAGCCTTGTTTAACTCCCCTTGACAATTTAGAACTCTCTGAGAAGTAGCCGTTATTTACTATTTTACACCTGGGGTTGCTATGCATTATTTTTACCCATTTTATAAGAGAATCACTGAAATTGAAAAAATATAGTCTTTATCAAATGCGTTTTCCGCTATAAATATCATTCCTGGCTTCTTAGATGTTTCATGATGTTCTATTATTTCTAGTAGTTGTAAATTATCTCCAATGTATCGTCCATGTATTTGGTATTTTATTAAGATCCCCATTAGCAGTTGCAAAAGCAGCAGCTACCCTTCCTGGGGTGCACACAAAACATGAAACATAATACAGAATGACATCATACAGAACATCATTAGACAAGAACAGCTCAAGGACAGAACTACATACATTTTTAAAAAGGCACACGTAGCCTACATATCAATGCATACACACAAACTATATAGGTCAAATAGGAGAGGGGCGTTGTGCTGCGAGGTGTTGCTTTATCTGTTTTTTGAAACCAGGTTTTCTGTTTATTTGAGCAATATGAGATGGAAGGAAGTTCCATGCAATAAGGGCTCTATATAATACTGTATGTTTTCATGAATTTGTTTTGGATTTGGGGACTATGAAAAGACCCCTCGTGGCATGTCTGGTGGGATAAGTGTGTGTATCAGCACTGTGTATAAGTTGACTATGCAAACAATTTGGGATTTTCAACAATGTTTCTTATAAAAAGAAGACTGGCATGCATAGTATTTATATCAGCCCTCTGATTACAATTAACTTCTTATGGATCAAATCCCGTTAGCTGGATCGATTTGACAACATCCGGTGAAATGGCAGAGCGCCAAATTCAAATTAAATTATTAGACATATTTAACCTTCATACAATCACAAGTGCAATACAGCAAAATAAAGCTTAACTTCTTGTTAATCCAGCCACCGTGTCAGATTTCAAAAAGGCTTTACGGCGAAAGCAAACCATGCTATTATCTGAGGACAGCACCCCATCAAACAAACATATGACAATCATATTTCAACCCGCCAGGCGTGACACAAAACTCAGAAATAACGATATAATTCATGCCTTACCTTTGAAGATCTTCTGTTGGCACTCCAATATGTCCCATAAACATCACAAATGGTCCTTTTGTTTGATTAATTCCATCGTTATATCCCCAAAATGTCAATTTATTTGGCACGTTTGATTCAGAAAAACACCGGTTCCAACTCGCCCAACATGACTACAAATGATCTAATAAGTTACCTGTAATCTTGGTCCAAACATTTCAAACAACTTTCCTAATCCAACTTTAGGTATTTTAAAACTTAAATAATCGATAAAATTTAAGACGGAATATATTGTGTTCAATAGCGGATAAAATCTAAGTAGAGCGAGCTTCAGGTCGCGTGCCCCAAACAAAAGGGTCCATTTGGCTCTGCACTCCGAAAGGAAAGGGCTACTTCTTCATTACTCAAAGGAAAAACATCAACCAATTTCTAAAGACTGTTGACATCTAGTGGAAGCCATAAGAACTGCAAGCATATTTCTATTAAAATGGGCTTGCCATAGAAAACTAATGGAAAACAGATTGACCTCAAATACATTTTTCCCTGGATGGATTGTGCTCGGGGTTTCGCCTGCCAAATCAGTTCTGTTATACTCACAGACATTATTCAAACAGTTTTAGAAGGTTCAGAGTGTTTTCTATCCAAATCTACTAATAATATGCATATTCTAGCTTCTGGGCCTGAGTAGCAGGCAGTTTACTTTGGGCATGCTTTTCATCCGGACGTGAAAATACTGCCCCCTATCCCAGAGAGGTTTTAAGAGCAAAACATGCCGCTCTGTTCTGGGCCAGCTGCAGTTGAACTAGGTCTTTCCTAGCCGCACTGGACCACACGACTGGACAATAATCACGATTAGGCAAAACTAGAGCCGGCAGAACTTGCATTTTGGAGTGTGGTGTCAAAAAAGCAGAGCATCTCTTTATTACGACTAGACCTCTCCCCATCTTTGCAACCATTGAATCTATATGTTTTGACCATGAGAGTTTACAATCTGAGGTAACACCAAGTAATTTAGTCTCCTCAACTTGTTCAACAGTGACACCATTCATTACCAGATTCAGCTGAGGTCTAGCACATAAGGAATGATTTGTGCCAAATACAATGCTCTTAGTTTTAGAGATGTTCAGGACTAGTTTATTACTGGCCACCCATTCCAAAACAGACTGCAACTCTTTGTTAAGGGTTTCAGTGACTTCATTACCTGTGGTTGCTGATGCGTATATGGTTGAATCATCAGCTTACATGGACACACATGCTTTGTTTAATGCCAGTGGCAGGTCATTGGTAAAAATAGAAAAGAGTAGACGGTCTGGAGAGCTGCCCTGCTGTACACCACACTTTACATGTTTGACATTAGAGATGCTTCCATTAAAGAAAACGCTTTGAGTTCTATTAGATAGCTCTGAATCCACGATATGGCAGAGGTTGAAAAGCCATAGAACTTAAGTATTTGCAACAACAGGTTATGGTCAATAATATCAAAGGCTGCACTGAAATCTAACAGTACAGGTCCCATAATCTTCTTATTATCAATTTCTTTCAACCAAGCATCAGTCATTTGTGTCAGTGCAGTACATGTTGAGTGACCTTCTCTATAAGCATGCTGAAAGTCTGTTGTTAATTTGTTTACAAAAAAATAACATTGTATTTGGTCAAACACAATTTTTTCCAACAGTTTGCTAAGAGCTGGCAGCAAGCTTATAGGTCTGCTGCAAGCTTATAGGCCACTTTACCACTCTTGGGTAGCGGAATTACTTTGGCTTCCCTCCAGGCCTGAAGACAAAGACTTTCCTCTAGGCTCAGATTAAAAACATGACAGATAGGAGTGGCTATAGAGTCAGTCACCATCCTTAGTAGCTTTCTATCTAAGTTGTCAATGCCAGGAGGTTTGTCATTGTCGATCGTTAATAATAGTTTTTCCACCTCTCCCACACTAACTTTACAAAATTCTAACTTGCACTGCTTTTCTTTTCATTATTCATTTTTTTATGCATGAATATAATTGCTCACTGTTTGTCGTGGGCATTTCCTGCCTAAGTTTGCCCACTTTGCCAATGAAATAATAATTAAAATAATTGCCAATATCAAATGGTTTTGTGATGAATAAGCCATCTGATTCGATGAAAGATGGAGTTGAATTCGTCTTTCTGCCCATAATTTCATTTAAAGTACTCAAGTTTTTTCCCATCTTTCTTTATATCATCGATCTTGGCTTCATAATAAAGTTTATTCTTCTTTTTGTTGATTTTAGTCAGATAATTTCTCAATTTGCAGTAAGTAAGCCAGTCAGATGTACAGCCAGACTTATAAGCCACTCCTTTTGCCCCATCTCTTTCAACCATACAGTTTTTCAATTCCTCCAATTTCATATATTCATCAAGTGCATCATCTGGGTGCTCCTCATTAATCACATCAGACCAACAAATATTTTTAACATCATCCACATAAGAGTCACAGCAAAATCTTTTGTATGATCTCTTATATACTATTTTAGGCCCAGCTGTTGGAACTTTGGCTTTTCTGGATATAGCCACTATATTGTGATCACTGCATCCAATGGGTACGGATATAGCTTTAGAACAAAATTTTACAGCATTAGTAAAAATGTGATCGATATATGTGGATTATCTTGTTCCTGTAGTGTTTATAAACACCTGTCTGATCAGGATGAACAATACCTGGTAAAAACCCTTCTAATTCTGAGTGCTATGCATTTTGCTAGTATTTTTGCATTGCAACATTGAAGTGTAAGGGGCCTCCAGTTTTTTAGATAGACTGGATCTTTATATTTGCCATCTTGGTCTTGTTTTAATAATAGAGAAATCAAACCTTCCTGCTGAGTACCTGACAGACTACCATTTCTATAGGAGTAGTTAAAACAATCTAACAATTGAGCTTTTAGTACATAAAAAAAGGCTTGATATACCTCTACCGGTATGCCATCAAGCCCTGGGGTTTTTCCAGACTGAAAGGATTTAATAGCCTCAAAAAGTTATTCCTCTGTAATTAGGCCTTCGCACTGCTCTTTCTGTACATTTGTTAATTTTCCATTTTTTATATTATTTGGAAAGAATTCCTCACCGTAATCTTCATTTAGTGGGAGAGGATGAGGCAGAAAAGAGAACATCTGCCTAAAATATTTAGCTTCCTCTTTTAAAGTATAATTCTGAGAATCATAGATGACTCCGTCTTCAGTAACGAGTTTCTGCAAATAATTTTTGTTAGCGTTCCTGTATTGGAGATTCAGGAAGAATTTAGCATTTTTCTCCATATTCCATCCAATTTGCTTTATTTTTGTAATATATTACATTAGATCATTCTTGAATTAGTTCCTCAAGTTCTTTTTGTTTTCCCTCTAACTTATTTTGTATCTCTGTAGTATCATTTTTATTGCTATCTACCTGTACTATTAATTCATGTATTTCCCTTGTTAGTCTTGTCTCTTTAGCCAGAAACTGCTTTTTTATTATTGATGAATATTGAATTGAATGACCTCTGAAGGTACATTTAAAGGTATCCTGAACAATAAGGGGGTTTGCTGAACCTATATTATACTTGAAAAATTCTGTTAAAAATGATTTTGTCTTAGTTAAAAATAAGTTGTCCTCCAGTAAACTTTGATTAAATTTCCAATATCCCCGTCCACATTGACATTCTATAAGTGTTATGTGAAGGCCAATTACATGATGATCCGATCGCAATCCTATTACAACTTTTTTAACCTTTGATACAAGAGAGAAAGAGACAAGAAAGTAGTCAAGACGACTAGCTTGATTAAGTCTCCTCCATGTATATCTCACTAGGTCGGGTTTTTTAGTATCCAAATATCCACTATTTCTAATGTGTCCATAATATTTGTGATTTCCTTAAGGGCATGGTGATGATAGTTTGTAGAGTGATTTCCTTTACGGTCCATTGAGGTACTTAACACTGTGTTATAGTCTCCTACCATAATGATTTTATCATTTTTTGCCTGTAAGTTTAAGAAATTGGTATAAATATTTTCGAAGAAGTATGGATCATCATGATTTGAACCATATAGATTAATGAGCCAAATCTCTTTTTCGTCCACTTTCATATTCAAAAAGATCCACCTTCCTTGCAAATCATTCCTGACTATTTGCACATTCAGATCGACATTTTTGTTAATTAATATCATCAAACCTTTTGAGTTCCTTTGTCCTTGACAGAAAATTATTTCACCACCCCATTCCTTTTTCCATGCAACTTCATCTAAGGATGTAGAGTGAGTTTCCTGTAAACAGTATATGTATGGAATTATGACGGTCAAAATTAGAGCTTTCAAATGTCTGATATTTAGAATTCAAGAAATAGGTTCTAGCAATATTTGTTTTATTCTCTTGCCTGTTTGCCTGTGAGCCAATGCCACAGATTTTAGAAGATTGAGACAAGATATTATGTGTGTAGTAAATCTGAGTAGGTTGATTTGTATGATATTGGATGTGATTTAGTGAGAGTGTGTACGATGTCTGTATAAGAGTAAGACTATAATGTGTGCTGTCCAAATAAATAATAACTCTGCCAATTTGCATGGTTGAGTGTCTATGTGTGTAAAATGTAGGTCATATAGCCTTAATATTCATGATGATAATTGTAATCCATATCGTATCACCATTCATAGTTGGATCATAATTACCTTTAACATCATTGAAAAACACATCCCAGCATTTCCATAGCAATTGACGTTTCATATGACCATGAAAGAGACCTTACATTACAATAGAGACGGCTTCACTACAATACAAATGTATTCCGTACATTATGTTATTGTTCCCCAATGCCCCTATTCTGATATCTTCCCCTTGCCTGTTGTAAACATATACAGTTGAAGTCGAAAGTTTACATACACCTTAGCCAATTACATTTAAACTCAGTTTTCACAATTCCTGACATTTAATCCTTGTAAAAAATCCCTGTCTTAGGTCAGTTAAGATCACCCCATTTTTATAAGAATTTGAAATGTCAGAATAATAGAGAGAATGTTAAATTTCATCACAATATGATGCTGCCACTCCCGTGCTTCACGGTTGGGATGGTGTTCTTCGGCTTGCAAGCCTCCCCCTTTTTCCTCCAAACATAACGATGGTCATTATGGCCAAACAGTTCTATTTTTGTTTCATCAGACCAGAGGACATTTCTCCAAAAAGTACGATCTTTGTCCCCACGTGCAGTTGCAAACCGTAGTCTGGCTTTTTTACGGCGCTTTTGGAGCACTGGCTTCTTCCTTGCCGAGTGGCCTTTCAGGTTATGTCAATATAGGACTCGTTTTACTGTGGATATAGATACTTTTGTACCTGTTTCCTCCAGCAGCTTCACAGGGTCCTTTGCTGTTGTTCTGGGATTGATTTGCACTTTTCGCACCAAAGTACGTTCATCTCTAGGAGACAGAACACGTCTCCTTCCTGAGCGGTATAACGGCTGCATGGTCCCATGGTGTTTATAGTTGCATACAATTGTTTGTACAAATGAGCGTGGTACCTTCAGCTGTTTGGAAATTGCTATCAAGGATGAACCAGACTGTAGAGGTCTACAATTTTTTTTCTGAGGTCTCGGCTGATTTGTTTGGATTTTCTCATGATGTCAAGCAAAGATGCACTGAGTTTGAAGGTAGGCCTTGAAATACATCCACATGTACACCTCCAATTGACTCAAATGATGTCAATTAGCCTATCAGAAGCCATGACATCATTTTCTGGAATTTTTCCAGCTGTTTAAGGGCACAGTCAACTTAGTGTATGTAAACTTCTGACCCACTGGAATTGTGATACAGTGAATTATAAGTGAAATTATCTGTCTGTAAACAATTGTTGGAAAAAGTAATTGTGTCATGCACAAAGTAGATGTTCTAACCGACTTGCCAAAACTATAGTTTGTGAACAAGTAATTTGTGGAGTGGTTGAAAAATGACTTTTAATGACTCCAACCTAAGTGTATGTAAACTTCCGACTTCAACTGTATAAACATGTAGACAAATACATAAAAAAAGATAGACAAACAAGAAACATATTAAATTATTAAACAGTTCTCGACAATAGCAAGAGGTGAGAGTGAGAGAAGAGAAAAGAGAGTTAGAGAGTGAGAGAAGAGAGCGAGATCAGGTGTGTATGTGTATGTATAAGTCTGTATGTGTAAGCGAGCATGTAATTGAGTACGTGTGTGTTCACATCCACTTCATAGTGTTAAGATATTTTTACAGTTTTCATACTTTCTTTTTTTCATAACCTGAAGTCCCTGTAGAATTTAGTACAGCCACGGTGTTATGGAGCTGTCTCGGAATAGCTGTCCATCTATAATGAGTTTGTCCACAATGAGAAAGGCACGCTTACCCTTCTCCCTCTGTTCCCTCTGTACCAGATACAGTCTCTTACGATGTTCGTTTATCTCCCTTGGAAATTGGTCATTGAGACTAAATTTGGTCCCTTTAAGCTCCCTTCCCCTGCTTTTTATCAGCTCCTTTTGTTGGTAGTGCTCAAATTTTGCGATGATCTGTCGGGGACCCTTGTCTTGTCACTCCGAGCTCCAAGTCTGTGTACTCGGTGGAAAGCCACCTTGTTTACAGTCTCCATAGGAAGTTCCAAGGCGGATTGCATGAATTCCCTGATTGCCCCCTCTGGATTATTGGATGCGTCCTCAGGAATCCCAGAAAAAAAAATTTCATGCTACAACTTTGTATGTCTAGTAGCAACTCCTTCATCACCCTGTTTTCCCTGAGTAGACAATCCATGTTGGAATCGTGGATTTTTACCTTGACTGTGAGTGCCTTGTTCTCTCCTTGGAGCGTGAGAATTTCACTCTGGCTAAACTCCAAACTCCCCCTCAGCCCTGCTTCCTCCTCACACAACTTTTCCAATGTTGCATGGATTCCAGCTAGAGCACTAGCCTCTACTTCAACGGTAAGTAAATCGTCCGTGTCTGTAGATTAATCTTTTTTTTATGAGGTAGTTGGATCTTTCCATGATGGAGTATGTTGTTCCTCCATAGCGTAAAGCTGTTGGTACTCGTCGATTTCCCTCAGGATCTCCTTAGTATCCAGGTTGGCTCTTTACTGCATCCAGTTGTTTTACGAAAAGATAACAATGAGTCTTTCCCACGACAATAACAGGTGTCTGTAGTACAGTCAGCCAGGGGCGGAAATCCCGGGGGACGACCCCCCCATCCTTGGAAAAATATGATTTGTCCCCCCAATATATCACTGAAACATAACTATGTAATTTAAATAATATTAATAATACGCAATGAAAGCAATTGTGCTGATTATAGACACTTAATAGGGCGTTTAAGTTTCAAAAGATTGCGACCCCCCCACCCTTTGCCTCATAATGTTTTGATCCACTGCCAGTTCCTTATTTGGCAAGGTAACAGAGGGGTGGTATCCACTGTCTGAAAGGCACTCAATGAACGTAACTGAAGTGAGGTTAATCCAGTTAATCGCGCACACACACTAGCTGAATATGCAGAGCTAGCGGGCAAATATTAACTATTAAGCTAGCTAGTACCTATTCCATTTATGTGGCCTCGTCAAAGATGGAATCTTTGCTATCGTCAATTTATTCCCAGATCAGCATGCAGATGATGTAAGTTAGTGCTTCAAAGTCCCTGTGATAAGGTTAGCGATAAACTGAAGTCCAAACTGAACAGAACTACACTCTCTTCTACCATTGTCTTAAATATATTTAATGGTCTCGTTGCAAAAGCTAAATTGTCGCAAGGGAACTTTTATTTATTTATTTTATTTCACCTTTATTTAACCCGGGTAGCAAAGATTATAGCAAACACCACTGAAACGGAATTGGTGCTCGCTAGCTTTGCAAATTCAGCTATTGTTGGAAGCCAGCCAATATGAAACAAACTATTACAATTACAAAAGGTTGCAGCATATGTTGTGTAAATGGTGAACTCATACAGCTGTCAACTCTTGTCATTTTAATCCGTTTCACATTTGCTAGCTACCTTTTAGATCGAAGCCCAAATAGAATGATAAAAGATAAGATGATAGAAGCCCATCTCCTACTGTAAATAACCTACACACTGTGTGTGTGTGTGTAGCCAGCCAGCCAGCCAGGTAGAAAAATGGCAGAAAAATAAAAGACTGACATCAGAGTATTTTTCAGTACACCAAAACGCAAAGTAAGAACCCTAGTAGCCTAATATCTCAAAGACTAGTTGATAGAATGTCATTTCTTTCTTATGAACATTTTAATGGAAATGTTTCACAATGATGTCATTAGGCAGAGCAGGCAACAGATGGCACACAGACAGCAGAGTTGGGGACAGATATTTAGGGACAGACTGGCAGAGACAGGGAGTCTCAGGTAAGTTTGTTGAGTCTTTGTTTGGCAAAATTATGAAAGGTTCTCCATTTTTTTTACTTGTAAAATAGGAACATAATTGGAAAATGCCATGGATACCCCCACTCTCAACTTAAACTGGTGACTGAACTAAGATTTGTTAAAGGCAATGGTATTGCTGTTGTGATTAGTTGTGTAGTTTTGGGTACCGGTAGTTAGGAGTACGGCAAACACCTTATTTCTTTGGTTCCTCAATATCCATTTACCATATTACAATGTAGGCTATGTGTTACAGCACTACTTTTGGTGTCCCCCTCAGGAATTGCTCTTGAGAAAATTTCATGTAATTGTCCCCTCCAAAGTTGATATCAGATTTTCGCCCCTGCAGTCAGCTAGCACTCGCGGAACACCTGACCGTCCTTGATATTGTAAAATATTAAACGTCACAATTTGTGTAAATATTTTTAGTATGCGTTCACTTGAAATTATATTGTGAAATATATTTTCATTAATGCTATTGAAATTGTGAAATTATTCCAATGTCTCGAGTACCATTTACCATTTTATGAAATTGGAGACTATCTGTGCTGGAGGACATCTGCAATTTAGTATTTTTATTAGGATCCCCATTATCTGCTTTTAGCACAGACGCTAGTCTTCCTGGGGTCCACAAGATGGTGCTGGCAGGCTAAAATAATAAATGAATGTCAAATCAATTGCAATAAATTGTTATTTTTGTTTGCTGTCACAGTTTACCATTAGGTAAAAAAAATTACTAAACTAAATTTGTAACTAGTACTTAAGTAGTTTTCTGACCAGATACTTTCCTTTACTCTTTCTCGAGTAGTTTTTTATTTGAGTAAATTACAATCTAAGTAACAGTAATTTAGAGATTTTCAGCACTCTACTACCAACCTCTGCAAACGGAACATTATTTTTCTTTTTACCTAAACATGCAAACACCATCAGATGCAATTTAAAGCAAGCAGTGAACTGGAATTACATTCAGATGACCTGGAATGACATTCACTCTCATGGGATGGGTGACCAAAAATAATGAACTGAAAGCCCCACCCCCAATAAACAATGAATATGACCACATTGAGGCATGTGTCACAGTGCTTCTATGGCTATATGCACCATGCCACTGCCTACTTCATTTGTTCACTTAGCAAACAAGACGGCTCATAATACCGTGCCTTTATCACAGTCAACACTCCTACACTGAGTATACAAAACATTAGGAACTCCAGCTCTTTCCATGACCAGGTGAAAGCTATGATCCCTTATTGATGTCACTTGTTAAATCCACTTCAATCAATGTAGATGAAGAAGAATGATTTTTAATCCTTGAGACAACTGAGACATGGATTGTGTATGTGTGCCATTCAGAGGGTGAATGGGCAAGAAAAAATATGTATGTGCCTTTGAACGGGGTATGGTAGTAGGTGCCAGGTGCACTCGTTTGTGTCAAAAACTGCAACGCTGCTGGTTTTTCAAGCTAAACCGTTTCCCGTGTTTATCAAGAATGGTCCACCATCCAAAGGACATCCAAACAACTTGACACAACTGTGCGAAGCATTGGAGTGAACATGGGCCAGCATCCCTGTGGAACGCTTTCGACACCTTGTAGGTGTCGAAGATGTTCCTAATGATAGGTATACTCAGTGTATATTTTAGCTTTTAATTCATTTTAAAATTCAACATTTTCTCTCAGCCTCATGGCAAAGTGTGTAGAATAGCATGAGATTAGCTATAAAACGGCACATTTTCCTCTCTGCACCTTGGAAAATCGGTAGAATTTAGTGGAGGCTCCTAAGAGAAGGAAGGGGAGGACCATCCTCTCAGAAAAAAATTAAATAGGGAAACATTGAAAAAGTTGGCATTTTTAGGCAAAACTGTATTAAATATATTCACATGACCAAATAACTGATTAAAACAAACTGTTTTACAATGAAGGTCTACAGTAGCCTCAACAGCACTCTGTAGGGTAGCACCATGGTGTAGCCGGAGGACAGCTATTTTCGGTCCTCCTCTGAGTACCTTGACTTCAATACAAAACCTAGGAGGTTCACCTAGGAGGTTCATCTCACCCCCTTCCATAGACTTATACAGTAATTACAAGTTCCGGGGGACATCCTCCAACCTATCAGAGCTCTTGCAGCATGAACTGACATGTTGTCAGGCCGATCAGAGAATGAATCTAGTACTGAAAGCATAGCACTGCTAGCACTGCAGTGCATAAAATGTGGTGAGTTGTTAACGCAACGTGAGAGAAAGACAATAGTTTAATAGTTTTGAACAAATTACATTTTTCAAAAATTAAGGAGAAGCAGCAGAGATATTTTTGTCTTTTTTTCGCTTTTACTTTCACTTACTTAGCTAGCTAAAGACGTTTGCTTTCTCAAACCGAGAAAATTTGTGTTTATACTAGCTAGCTGGCTTATGCTATACAACACTGGAACTCTTCCAAGCTTTCAGTTTTATTAATTTATTGCCACCGGGGCCCACCTTGTAGCTGCTATACTGCTTGCTGTACACTGTACTGCGGTATTGTAGCGTGTTAGTTAGATGTTACATTAAATGGAATATGAATAACAGTCATCCAATATGCTGTAATAGAAATATGTCCATGCTCATAAAAACATTTACGTCCTCCCTAATCTTAAAAGGCACCAAGCGCCACTGGTCGGGGGGAGGGACACCCACATCTCTGCAGGCACCCACCAAATAATGTTTGGCTCCACGTGAATTTTTATTTTATCTTTATTTAACTAGGCAAGTCAGTTAAGAACAAATTCTTAGTTTCAATGACGGCCTAGGAACAGTCTGTTCAGGGGCAGAACGACAGATATGTACCTTGTCAGCTCAGGGATTTGAACTTGCGTTTATTAGTCTGACGCTCTAACCACTAGGCTACCCTGCCGCCCCAAAATCCAGTACCCAGTTCAAACCTCATCTTTCTTAATGGGAATCTTCAGAATTAAAATGTCATAACTAGACTTTCCTTTGAGGCCTAGTATGTGATACCCATTGCCCCCTGCATTCACTACAGAGTGATTAGTAAGACTGCCTATAGCAGGCTCTCAACAACTGGTCTATCAGGCAGAAAATAGGGTCCACCCAGGAAAATATACATTACATCTATTTCTATACAATTTGCATACTATATACAATGAAATTATAAATATAAAACAACCTAAAACTGAACCAAGGGGAATCAGGTGACCCAGTAATGGAAAAAACTAACTGACAGACTGACAGTAACTACGCATGAGCAGCCGGTCCACCTCAGTGTTGGTTTCTTGGAACATGTCATCTCTATTAGACATGAGGGACACCTAGTTATAGAGTATATTATGCAGCAATGTTCAGAGATTTGGGGGGGGGGGGGGGTAAATAACCATTCTGTCATTTGTTTATGGTCCCTTCTCACCTTTTAATATTTTGTCAGCATCAGAACTTTAAGAGGTTGAAACCAAACCTGATACATATTTTAAAATGCCCATGGAGCATGGAAGTAAATAGGCCTAAAGATTTCTGAAAGGTTTTGCTACATATCAGGCAGTGTTACATCCATAAAATGTAAATGAACACATAGCGTTATAACCATTGTCTCTGTACTGTGCTAGAGCGCAGGGAAATGTACGCATGGTTGTTTTTAACCTCCTACAGTAAGGACAAGTAACACAATGATTTAATAATGTCATTGATATGGTTCATTAAAGGCCATCTCTGCCATATACGTGTTCCTATCTATTAATGTCCTTCTCATTAAAACATGATTACATAATTCCATTAAAGGCATGTAATATGTACTTTCCTCAGAACCGCAGCATCCAACATGCTGAGAACCTGCTTTACTCATTATGTGTGTGTGTACAGTGCCTTCAGAAAATATTCCACATTTTGTTGTGTTACAAAGTGGGATTAAAATGGAGATAATAAAAAAAAGTCAACAATCTACACAAAATACTAACATCTGTAGAAAATGTATCAAAAATAAAACACTAATATATCTTGATTAAATAAGTATTCAACCCCTTGAGTCAATACATGTTAGAATCACCTTTGGCAGCGATTTAGCTGTGAGTCTTTCTGGGTAAGTCTCTAAGAGATTTACACACCTGGATTGTGCAACATTTGCCCACTATTATTTTCAAAAATCTTCAAGGTCTGTCAAATTGGTTGTTGATCATTGCTAGACAACCATTTTCAGGTCTTGCCATATCTTTTCAAAGAGATTTAGGTAAAAACTGTAACTTGGACTCTCAGGAACATTCACTGTCTTCTTGGTAAGCAACTCCAGTGTAGATTTGGCCTTGTGATTTAGGTTATTGTCCTGCTGAAAGTTGAATAAATCTCACAGTGTCTGGTGGAAATGGTCTGAACAAGGTTTTCCTCTAGGATTTTGCCTGTGCTAAATTCCATTCTGTGTCTTTTTTTATCCTGAAAAACTCCCCAGTCCATTAACGATTCCAAGCATACTCATAACATGATGCAGCCACCATTATGCTTGAAAATATGGAGAGTGGTACTAAGTAATGTGTTGTATTGTATTTGCCCCAAACATAACAGTTTGTATTCAGGACAAAAAGTTAATGGCTTTGACAATTTTTTTTGCAGTATTCCTTTAGTGCTTTGTTGCAAACAGGATGCATGTTTTGGAATATTTATATTCTGTACAAGATTCCTTATTTTCACGCTGTCAATTGGGTTAGTATTGTGGAGTAACTGCAATGTTGTTGAGCCATCCTCAGTTTTATCCTATCACAGCCATTAAACTCTAACTGTTGACCTCGTGGTGAAATCCCTGAGCAGTTTTCTTCCTCTCCGGCAACTAGGAGTTAGGAAGGACGCCTGTATCTTTGTAATGACTGTGTGTATTGATACACCATCCAAAGTGTAATTAATAACTTCACCATGCTCAAAGGGATATTCAATGTCTGCTTTTTTATGTTTACCCATCTACCAATAGATGCCCTTCTTTGCGAGGCATTGAAAAACCTCCCTGGTCTTTGTGATTGAATCTGTGTTTGAAATTCACTGCTTGATAATTGTATGTGTGGGGTATAGAGATGACGTAGTCATTAAAAAGTAATGTTAAACACTATTATTGAGTCCATGCAACTTATTATCTGACATGCTAAGCACATTTTTACGCCTGAACATCTTTAGGCTTGCCATAACAAAGGGGTTGAATACTTGGGGTCAGCTTTTCATTTTTTATTCATTTGTAAAAAATAACAAAAAAAACATTATTCCACTTTGACATCATGTGGTATTGTGTTAAATTTAGGCTGTAACACCACAACATTTTGTAAAAGTCAAGGGGTGTGAATACTTTCTGAAGGCACTGTATGTGTGTGCATGTGTTTGTGTGTGTGTGTGTGTGTGTGTGTGTGTGTGTGTGTGTGTGTGTGTGTGTGTGTGTGTGTGTGTGTGTGTGTGTGTGTGTGTGTGTGTGTGTGTGTGTGTGTGTGTGTGTGGTGTGTGGTGTGTGGTGTGTGTCTGCTACTTAAAAAACAATAATAATACCAAAATATAGTAATTTGCATCATGACAACCATTTTCTTAATTATCATGCCATCGTGCATCATCTTAACCATGCATCTCACTCTTATTTGCATGCAACAACAAAAAATTCAATGCAGATAATTCTCATAAACTATCTAGGAGAAAAAACTATTGGGACACAATCAAAAGACTAACAGATTATTACAATGGTAAGTGAATTGATTCAGAAGACAAATCTCCAGTGGCTATAATGAAAGAACAACTTAACTGCATCCTTAGAAGAAATACAGCATTGTAATCATCTAATTAGGGAAAATAGGTTATAAAATTCCTGGGATAAAACAGATTCTATTGCCTCTGCCAATCATTTACAACAATTAATCCTCTAAGGAGTGTGCATCTGTAGTGTATTCAAAATATATGTATGAAATACTGTATTAATCCAACCTGTACAAACAGATATTCTGTCCCAACGTGGTGCTACACTGACTTCCTCCGGGAGTGGGGGTACTCCTTGAAGCTGTGCCGAGGCGAGGGTGTGTTCCCTGGGGACGAGAGTCCTGTGTTGTCCCTGGGGGAGCAGCCCTGGGTCCTGTAGGAGATGGAGCTGTAGTAGACAGAGTTAATGTTACACCCGTGGTGCTCGCTGCGGGAAGGCAGGGGGCTGTCACACACCCCCAGACGGTAGCACATACAGGAGCACAGGGAGCCCAGGGGGGACTCTGTCCTTAGTCTGCCTGTGCCATGCAGCTGTAAGTGCAGCCTCTGCTTGCAGGGTGCACCCCTGGCCATGTCCCTCTCCTCCTGCTCCTCCACTGGGGAGGTGATGAGGTTAGTGCGGCTGGTGCCCTCCTCCATGGGCCGGAAAAGGTTGCTGTGACTGCGGCTCTGCCCCATCCTGTCCCTCCCCCTGTCCCTGCCCCCAAGCTCTCCTCTGCCCTGCTCTGGTCCTCCTCCTCCTTCTCCTCCATGGAGCCCCATGGTAAGCAGGCCCCTCTCCCTCTTGATGGAGGCCCTCTCCTGGGCGTCCCTCCTCTCGTCCTCTGTGTTCATGGTGAGGAAGCGCAGCACTACCAGGTTGAGGAAGGCTCCGATCACTGTCAACCCCACCAGGATGTACATGAAGCTGAAGGCCACATAGGGCGTCTTCTCCTGGAGGTCCTCTTTCTTCTGCAGGGCCACAAAGTCCCCAAACCCAATGGTGGTGAGCGTGATGAAGCAGTAGTAGTAGGCGTGGAAGAAGGTCCAGCCCTCGTAGTGGGAGAAGGCTGCTGCCCCGACACACAGGGTGCCGATGCAGGACAGGAAGCCCACCGAGACCATGTTCTCCATGGACACCTCAGTCCTCCGTAAACCCAGGCACTGCTTGGCCCTGCGCAGGAGGTAGCGGACGAACGTGTTCATCCTCTCGCCCAGGCTCTGGAACATGACCAGGGTAAGAGGGATGCCCAGCACAGCATAGAACATGCAAAAGACCTTCCCAGCATCTGTGCCTGGAGCTGCATGGCCATAACCTGTGGAGATAGACGCCACAGTTACTCTTTACTGTAGGTGATTGTAGACCAATACTGAGGATTTTGATGCCAATGGCTAAGGAATGCAGAGAATAAGGAAGTACATACTACAATATTCTGTTCAATTTATTAAATGACACTTTAAAATAGGCCAATGGCTACCTGCAATGCAAATTGAACATCCCTAACTTCTGCACAGTAGGCTATTCACCGATGCAGAACACTGCAGACACTGTATTTATAAAACTATTTCCTGACACCTGCAACACACTCAGACATAACAAACGTAATTGAAGCAAGCAAAACTTGCCAATGGTGGTGATGACCGTGATGGCAAAGTAGAAAGACCCGGCGAATTTCCACTGTCTCCCGGCGTGGTGGAGCTCCGCTTGCAGCACCACCTGCTCGATCTGCCGGTAGTCGTCCTCGGACAACCGGTACTTCTTCTTCATCTCGGTGCGCTTCAGCTCCAGGATGCGTCGGCGGGAACTCTCTGTCTCTGATTCGAGCGCGTCGAACACCGCGGCTCCCACCAGCAGGTAGGAAAACATGCAGAGGATGAGAGAGAGGGTCCGCACATTCTGCTTCTTCATCTTCAAGCCCTCGGAGCCGAAACACTCGTCCGGATCTCTGAGAGAGCAGACGCACCCTTACAGGTGGTAGTAGTGGTGCTCACTGTGGTCCACCTCTTTCGCCCCCTCTGGCTGTGGCGTAGAATCCAGCAGCAGTGGTGGTGTTGGAAGGAGGCGCAAACAGATAAGAGAGAAAGTGAATGGAATGTAATGTACAGTACGTTGTGTTCTTTTCCCCTTCAAACAAAATGCACACCAAGTCCTAAGGCTAGGTTACGTGGATTCACTGTGCATTTCTGTCAATTACATTTCAAATATTCCCAACATTTTCCAGCAGTTTCTCAATTTTTCAATCATAATTTTTATTCTTTGCATATTGTAGAACGTTTAGAGAGAATCAATGCTCGCGAGATTTTTGAGATCCAAGTCATTCTGTCCAAAATATAAATTTCTCCAGCGTTGTGCATGCCGTGATATGGAGGGCCTATAGACTAACTTTGAAAATGTTTGACTTTATTCTTATACAAAATGTACACTGTTGCCTCTTATCAGCTAACATATATAGGCCTATACATTTACAACATAAAATACCGATTATATCTACTGTTATTTTATTATTATTTTACTATTTTAATGTATTTCTTAATTCTTAATTTTTATTCAAGTATATAGCCTATTGATTTTATATTTGCATAGAAACGTTGAGTTGAATCTTTCTCACCTTTTATTAATTTATTTGTTAAGCACCTCGAAATGCATTTGTTGTAAGAAATGTGCTATATAAATCAAGTTTGATTGGTTTAAATATATATATATACCAGTCCAAAGTTTGGACACACCTACTCATTCAAGGGTTTTTCTTTATTTTTACCACATTGCATAATAATAGTGAAGACATCAAAGCTATGAAATAACCCATATGGAATCATGTAGTAACCAAAAAATAGTTTAACAAATCAAAATATATTTTCTATTTGAGATTTTTCAAAGTAGCCACCCTTTGCCTTGATGACATCTTTGCACACTCGTGGCATTCTCTCAACCAGCTTCCCTTAAGACAACACAAGGATTAATGCACTTGAGCCAATCAGTTGTGTTGTGACAAGGTAGGGATGGTATACAGAAGATAGCCCTATTTGGTAAAAGACCAAGTCCATATTATGGCAAGAACAGCTCAAATAAGCAAAGAGAAACGACAGTCCATCATTACTTTAAGATGTGAAGGTCAGTCAATCTGTAAAACATTTCAAAACCATCAAGCGCTATGCAGTCGCAAAAACCATCAAGCGCTATGATGAAACTGGCTCTCATGAGGACCGCCACAGGAAAGGAAGACCCAGAGTTCCCTCTGCTGCAGAGGATAATTTCATTAGAGTTACCAGGTTCAGAAATTGCAGCCCAAATAAATATTTCACAGAGTTCAAGTAACAGACACATCTCAACATCAACTTTTCAGAGGAGACTGCTTGAATCAGGCCTTCATGGTCGAATTGCTACAAAGAAACCACTACTTAAGGACACCAATAATAAGAAGAGACTTGCTTGGGCCAAGAAACACAAGCAATGGACATTAGACAGTTGGAAATCTATCCTTTGGTCTGATGAGTCCAAATTTGAGATTTTTGTTTCCAACTGCCGTGAAGCATGGAGGAGGAGGTGTGATAGTGTGGGGATACTTTGCTGCTAAATGACTAAAATGTAATGTAAAAATGACACTGTCAGTGATTTATTTAGAATTCAAGGCACACCAGCATGGCTACCACAGCATTCTGCAGCAATCGCCATCCCATCTGGTTTTTGCTTAGTGGGATTATCACTTGTTTTTCAACAGGACAATGACCCAACACACCTCCAGGCTGTGTAAGGGCTATTTGACCAAGTAGGAGAGTCATGGAGTGCTACGTCAGATAACCTGGCCTCCACAATCACCCAACCTCAAACCAATTGAGGTGGTTTGGGATGAGTTGAACTGCAGAGTGAAGGAAAAGCAGCCAACAAGTGCTCAGCACATGTGGGAACTCCTTCAAGACTGTTGGAAAATCATTCCATGTGAAGCTGGTTGAGATAATGCCAAGAGTGTGCAAAGCTGTCATCAAGGCAAAGGGTGGCTACTATGAAGAATCATATTTTGATTTGTTTAACACTTTTTAGGTTACTACATGATATGTATTATGTGTTATTTCATAGTGTTGATGTCTTCACTATTATTCTACAATGTAGAAAATAGTAAAAATAAAGCAAAAACCTTGAATGAGTAGGTGTGTCCACACTTTTGACTTGTACTGTATATATATGCAGCCTGGTTTTCTGTTGGAGTATCCAAGCCTACCCACATTCAACAAGTGTCTCTGTGTCCCAACACAACCCTGGAAACCCACAGATAAGAAATTGTAACATAGATCGATGAGCGCCCACGGAAAGCGAAAAAGCATGTTAATGAGCACTCTCTCTCACTCAATATTGACAGAGTGCTGAATCTCCGAATGAAAGCATTCAGCACCAAGGACAGCAACTAGTGGAGGCGTGCATAGGCGGTCTGACCGAGGCTGCGCATTGGAACTTAGTCTAGTCTAAACCAAATGACTCCCAAAATAACACATTTCATATCCCAAGTGGTCTAAGATAAGTCACGATTTTCTTGCAAACACAGCAAAACATTTCTGAACGTCAAATAAGTGACCTTAATCCATTTAAGAATGAGATTTTTACAAAACTCAAATTAATCTGACACACCTGTGCCGCATTGATTTTATCTGCGACGTGGCACTCCTGTCTTATCCATAGCAGAGGCCTATGTCTATAAATTCCCAACGCGTAAATGAATCTACAACTCCCATCTCCGGTCTTTTCCGGTTGCACTGCTTTGATTGCCTTGATTTGTGAAGCGTGTGCGCGGGACTCAGTGGCTACTCCGTTAATGTATTATTCCAAGTGATGACCGGTGATGCTGGCTCAGATGATTCTGAGCCAGGAAGTGTAAATGTCTCTAATAAGCTATAAGAAATTTGTTAATGGATATTTGTATTTTGTGTTTTAAGTTATCATTTCAGTTTTACTTGGTGTTATCACTGTTACACACTGTTACACGCATCGACCCAGTGGATCGATGCGACGCCCGCGTCTTTAGGAGAGGTAGCACGCGGACGTCCCACTGCGATTTATAGACCATAAATTAAATCGGAGATATAGCAGCCTGTAAACTAAATAGGCTATGGAACCAGCGACCATGTTCCAAGTATTGCTAGTGGCCCCTATTAGCAGTGACTGTTGTAGGCTATACTTCACCATCAACAATGGCCAGAGTAAAAATATTTGACTTGTTGGCTATTCAAGTACGATAACTAGCTTACACTGTTCATTAGCAACAGTGTGTTACTTTTCTCATTGATTTCTATAGCTCTGCTAATATACTAGAAACCCAATTGGTCTATATTGAGCAGGCCTATATTCAGTTCAGTCAGCAGTCACCAGGGCAACAGAATGAACATCCCTGTGCCATTTTGATATGTTTTATAGCCCAGTGATCCCTCCCTTCCCACGCTCCCAGCTCCAGCAGAGACATTAAAACACATGCTGTGTTTATTCCTGGAAAAATCTTCAAAAAGCCAGATGCTCTATAATTTTGTTCCAGGCAACATGCTTGGACTTTTTCTGCAGTTATTCCAGAACTATGTGCCAAAAGGTTTCATTTCATTAGTTTAATATGTGATAAGCATATCTTATTAAATGGGCACAGATGTTATGGTTGTGATTTAGCCTAGAGATGAACAGGTTTGACTTCATGCTTTCAGTTGAAGGGTTTATTTGGCTATAAAGCGCAGAATCAATGACAGTTGAGAGACTATCAAAGAGCTCAGCCAAGCCTATCTGAGGCCATTTCCATTTTCCACCATCACTCCTGAAATCCCTACCAAAGCCACACAATCATCCCCAGTATCAAATTGCCTCAGTCGTTCCTCTATTCTCCTCTGAGACAGTGAATGTGGTAAGTATTCTTACATGTTATGGCTGTATGGGAGTTACATGGTGATTTTTATTTTTTTTATTTTTTCAGATGAGTTGCAAGACATTTAGAGATACAAGGGCTACTGTACCAAAATGTTATCCATTCATATTTTAATTAGGCTACAACCATTATTAAATGTGTGCATGTGTGTTTGCTCAGTGACTGTGGAAACCTACAGGTGATAGCGGTTGCTATAGTAACTCAGACCAGCACCACAGGCTTGGACTGTCACCAAGGTTGAAGCTGACAAATGAAGTGCAATGATCATGGCTTTATTTAGCCAAACCACAATGATGACATCCATCCCACTGAGCAACAAAACTACTTGAGCTGAACTCAAATTCCGCCCTCCACATAGAATTACATATTTTGGTAGGAAAAGGGAAATATTTATAGTGAAATGAAGGGAAAGAGTTGAAAGTTAAAACATTCTCTACTGAAACAGCAGCATCGGAGTATTGCAGCTGGATTGTTTGGGTTGTTGTGTTGCGTTGTGTTACTCGTCTCTCTGAGGGACTCTGTGTTAAATGGCTGACGCAGCGCACTTGAGTCCCGGCTGTAATTCAAAGCGGCTCACACCAAATCAATTACATCTCCAGTGATAACAGAAGCACCTGCAGAGCTAACAGCAACCCATCAATTCCCCTATGCCTTTCCCTCTCCTTCTCTACGGCTGCTGGCGTCAGGGAAGGAGCTGTAGCAGAGTAAGCTAGGGATTTCATCTATTCACAGGGGTAGTGAGAGAGGGAGGAAAGGGGCAGGTGGGAGGGATGAGTACACGGGATCAAAGCGTCATTAGAAAAAGAGACACTCCCATCGAAAACATCTTAAACAAAGTGTGTGAAATATCTGCTCTTTAAAAAAAAATGTGCGATGCACGTCAGGTCTCACTGTGACGTGAGTAAAAACCCAGACAGTGTTGACCTCGATTTCATAAACATGTCTGAAACATCACAGCAAATATTTGTTGTATTTGACAGGGCTTGAAAATGGGAAAATGAAGTCTGTTTCATCCTTCCACCCAGTTGGCACTTTACCCTTAACATGTTGCCCCTCTGCTCAATGTCTTATACACCTGAAAACTGGAACCTAGAATCCCAGCGCTGATGAATGTGTAGAGCACGTGTCAACCTTTTTCAACATATTATTATTCTCCCACACATCCATAACAAACACGGTCATCTGTATCTATGTATAGCTTGAAGGCTACTGTTGAGAGATTCATCCTTTTCAAAGGTGACACCAGATATCCTTTCTTTCAAATCTAATAATATTCTCCAATCTCTCCTCCAAGCCACTTCAGACAGAGGTCTTTACAGTCTGTGTCGACGTGGTGAATCGCTGCACGTCACGCCTTTTTCAAGATAAGACGACGAGGCGTCAGGCAGTGGAAGGAGGGCTGTGAGGCTGGAGGCATCCTTCTCCACCCAGCAAAAGCTTATCCATCATCAACTCCTGGAGAGAAATGTAAATGTGGCACAGCGGAGGAGAGCTCAGAATAAATTAAGCTCCTTGGAGTAAGTCAAACTTTAGGAAATAAATAAACTTCTGGGGAGAGGGAGCAAGGAGTAGAGAGAGAGGTGCCATGTAGGGAGGTGAGAGGAACAGAGAGAATAAGAAAAGGATGTCATGAGACAAGACCAAAGTAGGGAAAGGGATTAGACAAGGCATATATCTACTGACATCCAGCCAGGTGAAAAGCTAAAGAGGGAGACTGTGAGAGCTTGTTATGCTCCTTTAGCAGATGTCTCCCCCGACTCAAGTCATGACTCATCATCGTGATGATGGAGATGGCGAGGGGCTTTCCGTGGGGGTTGAGCCCACTTATCACCGAAGCAGACGGGGTGTTGGAGAGTAGGGGGGGGGACAAGTGTCCCCCCTTGAATGTCTTGAGAGGCGCGAGGGAGTACCAAGCAGTGAGTCAGGACTTGCTGCCATAGAGCTCCATGGCACTAGGATCCTTCTGGCTGTCACAGAGACAGACTGAGTGATCTTAAAAGAAATGGAATATAACGAATAAAGTGTCACATAAACGGGTGGCAGAGACATGCCAATGGCTTTATGTGTTAGTGCACTTCAATCAGGCACACTGCACAGCTTGGCTTGGCTATGTCTGCCAAAGTTTAGATAAAAACACTTTGAAGGAATACTAACCTGAATTAGTCCCCCTGTTCCCGTGTTGACTCTGCTTTAATTCAGAGGGAACTTAGGTAAAGCCTCTGATAAATGATCAAGAGATTATTGTACTGGGATCATTTCAAAAAGAAAAGTGTGTGTGTGTGTGTGTGTGTGTGTGTGTGTGTGTGTGTGTGTGTGTGTGTGTGTGTGTGTGTGTGTGTGTGTGTGTGTGTGTGTGTGTGTGTGTGTGTGTGTGCGTGCGTGTGTGCGTGCGTGCATGTGCATAAGTGTCTGTTTATGAGAGAAAGCGAGGGAGAGTGTGATTTTTGTAGCTATGAGGTCATCCATGATGTGATCACAGGTTTTCCAGACCCCCAGACCAAGGCCTGGCCTGATTCACATTGGCTTGGATTGTCCTCTCCTTTGATCAGCCATCTCCATAATGACCATATTTTTATACCTGTCATTGATTAGGTTCACTGGCTAATATGAGCATGACATCACAAGGTCTCTGTTGTTTTGTGACTTTGATTTCTTAGTCTATTAAAGATAGATACATTGTCACCATACCAGACTACACACACACACACAGCAGTGAGGTACCTGTTCTATAGTTTATTGGATGTGACACACGTACACATTATACCACGGACAGGTACCTCAAAGGAAAACTGAGCATTTGAACAAAGCTTCCCAAGCATATCTGCGGCCATCTAACAGCAGGACAACTGAGAATAATGCTTTCTTTTTATGTCAGTTTCTCATAATGGAGTTATTTTTATCTCAATACACAGAGGGACCAATGAGTGTGACATTATCAGTGTGTGTGTGTGTGTGTGTGTGTGTGTGTGTGTGTGTGTGTGTGTGTGTGTGTGTGTGTGTGTGTGTGTGTGTGTGTGTGTGTGTGTGTGTGTGTGTGTATGTGTGTGGGTGTGTAACTAAAGCAGAAGGGATAAAGCGACTATTCATACAGTACTGAAATTATATATATTTTTTTCACTGTTCTTTGACGGTTTGCTTTTAAGAAATGTATCTCTGTTTGATCCCAATCAATATGCGCTGGTTGCCTTGGAGACCAGGAGATTTATAGATTAAGCCCCGCACCTCATGTACAGTAAATACTATCCAAGCAGTGGATAAACTGGTAGATGATAGTGACTCATCTGCTTCATCTAACACTTGCAATTACTTTGAAATAGATCTGGTGGTATTTCAAGTTTTTCTTAGAAAGCCAAACCCTTCCAAGGAGTTGTTATTCAAGAGATGCGAAAAGCTTCTCCCTCATAGTATTTGATCATCGTGCCATTGCTACACAGCAATGTTTCTCAAAGGGTTACAGCCTGAGGTGTGAACAGGGCTTAAGTAAGTATGTGTATATTCAAACTTCAAAATCAGGTACTGTGTGTGTGTGCGTGCGTGCGTGCGTGCGTGCGAGCGTGCCTGCATGATTAGAGCGAGTGACACCTTATGGTTTCTTTTGACTTGATAGTACAGATTGCCGAGAGCCATTGGCACATCGATTCTGACAGGTAACAGTAGTGTTAAAAGCTTCTCTCTTTACAGCGTTTTCCCTGTTGTACTATCCTCCATCAACACCAAGCCCCTCAACACACTCCCCCTGCTGCCCCTATTGTCCATCACAGCACTCACCAGAGGGCGCTACCATGGTGAGGCCAGTAGTTTGATGACACACGTGCTTGTAATCAGAAAAAGCAACTTCAACAAACCCCCAAAAAATCTTATAAACCAATTTATAATTTTTTTTACAATTTACATACCCATTTTTCTGTTGGCCAGGCCAACCCTGTGACATCTTCCCCTTGACACAAACCGGTCAACTCACTTACTATCACTGTTGTTTTCTAATGAGATCAACGTTGTTTCCATGTCATTTCAACCTAAAAAATCTATGCGATGACATTGAATCAACGTGGAAAACTGATTTGATTTGCAAAAAGTCATAAACGTAAGGGCATTTCATCATTTGTTCAGCCAAATGTTTACGTAAATCCAATGACATGGTGACATTTGTTGTTGATTTTACATTGAATTCACGTATAAATCCAAACCAGACGTTGAACTGACGTCTGTGCCCAGTGGGGACTTTAGCTGTAGCAACTGAATGGTGGATACCTACAGTACAGTGCATGTTTAGGGCTCCCGAGTGGCGCAGTGGTCTAAGGCACTGCCTCTTAGTGCAAGAGGAGTCACTATAGTCCCTGGTTCAAATCCAGGCTGTATCACATCTGGCTGTGATTTGTAGTCCCATAGGGCGGCACACAATTGGCCCAGTGTCGTCTGGGATAGGCCTTCATTGTAAATAATAATTTGTAAATAACTGACTTGCCTAGTTAAATAAAAATAACTGAATCAGACCTGAATCCATCCAATATGATGCAGCAGCAACTGTGAAATGAACACCAAATGCTGGGTGCTGGCACAGCCCTGCAGTTTCCACAGTAACTGGGACCAAAAATAGCAAACCAAACCAGAGGCCATTCTGCACAGGATACTATTTATATACTCTAATGGTGGGCTATCCACGTGAGAAAAGCAGACGCTGTCCAATTACTTTCAAAAAGATGAGCAGGACAGAGTCTTTGCAAATCCAATTACATGTTCACATTAATTTCACCTCTTTGAGCAATCGATCCTTGTGTTTGGAACAGTACATCCGAGAACTTCAAGGCTAGATACCAAGTTAACTAGCATACTAAACAGGCCTAACAATGTAACTCAGAATAGTGATTTACCCCCCCCCCCCCCAAGGAGTTGTTATTTTTCTAAAGCCAAAAGCTTCTCCCTAATAGTATTTGATCATTATGCCATTGCTACACAGCAACACAGTCCTTGCTGTAAAAGATTTTCATTCAAATGGGCAAAATTAGCTTTTTAGTAGGGATGTCCCGCTTTCCCTTTCAAGACGATTAGATTCGTATCTATATACATGGACTCTGATACAATACAGGAACGATATGTTTTGTTTTGAAACGATTCAATGCGATTCGGTTTGATTAGAGGAACTAATCGATGCGATTTGGTTCAATGTGTATATAGTTGCATAAACCTTAATTTTCCATTCTAAATAAAAATCTGCTGGTGACGGACCTCACGGGTTGGGCTTCTCTGAGCTGGATATGTCTGAGCTGACTTTTCTTTCTCTCTGTGTGTGTGTGTGTGTGTGTGTGTGTGTGTGTGTGTGTGTGTGTGTGTGTGTGTGTGTGTGTGTGTGTGTGTGTGTGTGTGTGTGTGTGTGTGCATGCATGCATATGGGAGTGCTTGCCTGTGTGCGTGTGTGCTGGCACGTGTGTATGTGCATGCATGACTGGGTGATATACACAGTAAGACAGGACGTATTGTTTCACCATGGTAACCGTAGCATCACACTGCTACAGAGAGCCAGAGAGGTTGAAGATGAAGACAGCATGGATTGGCAGAAAGAGACAGAGATTACATAGAGTAAGACCTGACCAAACAGTTGGCAATCACTGCGGTGTCAATGACTTAATGGACTGGTGTTCATTGACAGGTTTACCCTGTTGATGGCTGTAGGTAGGTCAGGTTTACATTACATATACACTATGAGTTAATTCCTTCCTCTCATCATCTTCCCCTCTCTTCAGACCACGGCATCTACCTCTCTCGAACAAATCTAATTGTGATAATGTACTGATATGTGATTTTATGTGATGACATTGGATTTGTGCATCTAACTGTAGCCTATGATATTTGTTTTTTTTGTGATAATGTACTGATATGTGATTTTATTTGATTTTCAATTGGTTATGTATTTTCTTTCTTTCCGTTTGTTTCCATAAAAGCCCATCTAGGGACAGGTGTTGAAAATTAGCGTAAGCTAGAAAACACTATAGTGCAGTACATTGGACGACTGTTTGTTCGATGTGTTTGTGCTTGTCCCTATCCAAATAAGATAGAGGAAATATGTTATGAGATTACAGTGGCTCTGCTTGTGCATCGATCTAGATGCAGCAGCCTGTGTCTCTAAATAAATAGACTTGAGAGAGATTCAAATGTCCCTGAACAATGAAAATGATAACTGTTCTTTTTTTAAATTCTCATTCCTTATTGTTTGGCATAGAATAAAAACAAATTAATCTAGGACTGCGTCAACAATTAGAAAAATCAGGACAGTCTGAAAATAACTGTCCAAATAGCCTATTGATTGATGTGAAGGCAAGTGCCTATTCCAACTCAGTGGAATACAATATAGGCATGTATTACCTGCATGTGGAGACAGGTAGACATATGCCATTGTTAGTGGTGGTGAGGATGATGATGATGATGATGATGATGATGACTTGGATTCTCTATACATTTCTAAAAAAGCCCAGGCTACTCAAGTATACATTATCTAGCCCTGTTAAAAGTTATTCTGTCTTCCAAAGAAAAATGCATTATTCTCATCAACCAGGGTTGCCATGTCCGTGGTTTTCCTGGAATTGGGTTACTATGAAAATGATGTCGCTGGTGAAAATGTATTGGTCGCGATTTGAGAGTTTTTGGGCTATTAGTAAGTTACACCACGGCCGCCATCAAAGGTTTGGACACACCAACTCATTCAAGGGTTTTTCTTTATTTTTACTATTTTCTACATTGTAGAATAATAGTGATGACATCAAAACGATGAAATAACACACATGGAATCACCAAAAAAGTGTTAAACACATCAAAATATATTTTTTCTTTGATATTCTTCAAAGAGGCCACTAGGGTTGCAAAGGGTCGGAAACTTTCCGGTAAATTTCCGGAATTATTGCTTAAATTGGGAATGGGAATATTGCTTAAATTCCTCAAAAAAGTTAGATTATAACAGTAAACCTTTTTTGTGGGATACACATAAGGCAATTCTTGGTCTTGTGGCATATTTTGGTTAAACTAACCCCAATTCAATGGAATAGCAACCCTCTGCATGCACAGTGCATTCTTCCATCACATGCACAGCTGATTCTCAAGATCTGCACACTAATGAGATGCTATTGAGCCCACACTACTACACTGTCTGAGCCAAGGACTACATGCTTTCTGGTAAGTTTTGATTGCAATACTGGGTGGGGTGAATACATTTTATATGACATACATGATTTTTTGTTCAAACTTCTTAGGGCTAGGGGGCAGTATTTGGAAGTTCGGATGACTGACGTGCCCAAAGTAAACTGCCTGGTACTCAGGCCCAGAAGCTAGGATATGCATATAATTGGTAGCATTGGATAGAAAACACTCTGAAGTTTCTAAAACTGTTAAAATAATGTCTGTGAGTATAACAGAACCGATATAGCAAGCAAAAACCCAAGGAGAATCCATCCGGATTTTTTTTTTTTGAGGTCACCACCCATTCAAACACTTGTCTATGGGATATTCAAAGGAAATCCTCCCAGATTACAGTTCCTATGGCTTCCACTAGATGTCAACAGGCTTTAGAAAGGGTTTCAGGCTTGTTTTTTGAAAAATGAGCTAGAATTTGTAGTTTTTCAAGGTGACTCTCATTTGGGCTGTAGTCTTGTGGCACACGTGGATGAGGGCGCTCACTTTGTTATTTATCTCCGGTATTGAACATACTATTCTCCGTCTTAAATTTTATAGTTTATTTACATATTAGGGTTGAACATCAGCCTCTGAGGCCTCATCTTTGCTGTCACCTTCCAACCTGGTTGAGGATGGCTTGTTGTCAGGCTCAAATTTGCCTGGATGGCCACCAATTTTTCAGCCTGTTGCATGCTTTGGTGTGTGTGTGTGTGTGTTCCCAAAAAAGGACAATTTACGCTCTGAGGCGGCTGATGTTGGTGGGATTTGGAGGATGATGGAGGCAACAGGGGAAAGAGCCTCAGATCCACAAAATCCCTTCCACCAGGTGGCTGATGTTGGCACGACTGCTATATTGCATCTCCATCCCAAAGCCCTTGCTTGGATGTGTACTTCGCCAGACTGCCAAGAACCCTGCCCTCATCCAGGCCAATGTGGCGAGACACGGTAGTGATGACACCATAGGCCTTGTTGATCTTTGCACCAGACAGGATGCTCTTGCCAGCATACTTGGGGTCCAACATGTACGCTGCAGCGTGTATGGGCTTCAGGCAGAAGTCTTCACGCTTTTTGATGTATTTCAGAACTGCAGTTTCCTCTGCTTGGAGCAACACTGAAGTGGGCAGGGCAGTATGGATTTCTTCTCTTACATCTGCAAGCAGAGTCTGAACATCAGACAGGATGGCATTGTCTCCCTCAAACCATGCATTGGCTACTGCTATAGGTTTCAGGGGATTCAGGCTGCTTACCACTCTCTCCCAAAATACATCATCCAGGAGGATCCTCTTGATGGGGCTGTCCATATCGGTAGACTGTGGTATGGCCATTTCTTGGAGAGACTCCTTCCCCTCAAGGAGACTGTCAAACATGATGACAACACCACCCCAAAGGGTGTTGCTGGGCAGCTTCAATGTGGTACTCTTATTCTTCTCACTTTGCTTGGTGAGGTAGATTGCTGCTATGTCTTGATGACCCTTCACATACGTAACCATTTCCTTGGCTCTCTTGTTTTAAATCACTGACAGTGTCACCAGCAAAGCACCCCCACACCATCACACCTCCTCTTCCATGTTCCACGGTGGGAACCACACATACGGAGATCATCCGTTCACCTACTCTGCGTCTCACAAAGACATGGCGGTTGGAACAAAAAATCTCAGATTAGGACTCATCAGACCAAAGGACAGATTTCCACCGGTCTAATGTCCATTGCTCGTGTTTCTTGGCCCAAGCAAGTCTCTTCTTCATATTGGTGTCCTTTAGTAGTGGTTTCTTTGCAGCCTGATTCAGGCCTGATTCACGCAGTCTCCTCTGAACAGTTGATGTTGAGATGTGTCTGTTACTTGAACTCTGTGAAGCATTTATTTGGGCTGCAATTTCTGAGACTGGTAACTCTAATGAACTTATCCTCTGCAGCAGAGGTAACTCTAGGTCTTCCTTTCCTGTGGCGGTCCTCATGAGAGCCAGTTTCATCATAGCTCTTGATGGTTTTTGCGACTGCACTTGAAGAAACTTTCTAAGTTTTGAAATGTTTTACGGATTGACTTACCTTCATGTCTTAAAGTAATGATGGACTGTCGTTTCTCTTTGCTTATTTGAGCTGTTCTTGTCATAATATGGACTTGGTCTTTTACCAAATAGGGCTATCTTCTGTATACCACCCCTACCTTGTCACAACACAACTGATTGGCTCAAATGCATTAAGAAGGAAAGAAATTCCACAAATGTACTTTTAACAAGGCACACCTGTTAATTGATTACCTCATGAAGCTGGTTAAGAGAATTCCAAGAGTGTGCAAAGCTGTCATCAAGGTGAAGGGTGGCTACTAGGGTTTACTCATTTTGGGGAATATTCAGAGGTGGAAACCTTCTGTGCGAATTAACGGGAATATGTGGGACTTAACAGGAATATATGGGAATTAATGGGAGGCTCTGAACCGCCGACTGCCGCTGACGACTCTGGGCTGCAGGCCGCCGCTGAAGACTCCGGGCTGCAGACCGTCGCTGGAGGCTCCGGGCTGAGGAGCGTCGCTGGAGGCTCCGGGCTGAGGAGCGTCGCTGGAGGCTCCGGGCTGAGGAGCGTCGCTGGAGGCTCCGGACTGGGGAGCGTCGCTGGAGGCTCCGGACTGGGGAGCGTCGCTGGAGGCTCCGGACTGGGGAGCGTCGCTGGAGGCTCCGGACTGGGGAGCGTCGCTGAAGGCTCCGGACTGGGGAGCGTCTCTGTAGGTTCCGGACTGGGGACCTTCGCTGCAGGCTCCGTGCCATGGATCATCACTACTGGTTCCGCGCCATGGATCATCACTGGAGGCTTTGTGCCATGGATCATCACTGGAGGCTCCGGGCCATGGATTATCACTGGAGGCTTCGTGCCGTGGATCATCCCTACAGGCTCCGGGCCATGGATCATCACTGGAGGCTTCGTGCCACGGATCATCCCTACAGGCTCCGGGCCATGGATCATCACTGGAGGCTTCGTGCCATGGATTATCACTGGAGGCTTCGGACCATTGATCATCACTGGAGGCTTCCTACGGGGAGCTGGAACCGGTCTCACCAGACTGGGGAGACGCACAGGAGACTGGGTGCGCAGAGCAGGCACAGGGCACACTGGGCCGTGGAGGCGCACCGGAGGTCTGGAGCTCAGGGCTGGCACACCCCGTCCTGGCTGGATGGTCACTGTAGCTCAGCAAGGGCGGGGCGCTGGAACAGGACGAACTGTGCTGGTGAACGGGGGGTACCGTGCATAGAGCAGGCACAGGATAACCTGGGCCGTAGAGACGCACTGAAGACCAGACACGCTGAGCCGGCGCACTTCTTCCTGGCTGACGGCAACTGTGAGGAGCTTGCTGTGAGTGCGCACCGGCGACACAGTGCGCATCACCGCATAATACGGTGCTTGCTCGGTCACTCGCTCTACACGGTAAGCACGGGGAGTTGGCTCAGGTCTCAACCCCGACCTCGCCAATCTCCCCATGTGCCCCCCCCCCAAAAAAAAAAATTGCCGCTGCCTCTCGGGGTTCTGTCGTTGATTCTCCCCGGTCCAGCTCGTCCTCCCAGTCAGCGCACAATGCTTGGCCTTCTTGTGGTGGGTTATTCTGTCACGAGTACTGTCTTCAAATTCCCTGTCATATAGGAGCCAAGGCGCAGCGTGCCAGTAATTCCACATACTTTAATAGAAGTGAAACCGAACAAAAACAATAAACAGGAATGACCGTGACACAACTGAGGTGCACACGAAACACTCACAGAAAGAATAATAACCCACAAACACAGGTGGGGAAAAGGCTGCCTAAGTATGATTTCTAATCAGAGACAACGATAGACAGCTGCCTCTGATTAGGAACCATACTCGGCCCAAAACAAAGAAATACAAAAACATAGAATGCCCACCCCACACCCTGACCTAACCACATAGAGAAACAAACCCTCTCTCTCCGGTCAGGGCGTGACAAACACTTTTTAGGTTACTACATGATTCCACATATGTTAATTCATAGTTTTGATGTCTTCACTATTATTCTACAATGTAGAAAATAGTAAAAATAAATAAAAACCCTTGAATGAGTAGGTGTGTCCAAACTTTTGACTTGTACTGTTCATATTATTAATATTTCATTCAGGGATTGAAATTACGACCCCATGCTCAGTAGCCTATTCCAGCAGGCTATTGGGAAACAAGCACGCACTTCTTACCTCGAAATCGTTTTGCTATTCATGTCTGTCAATTTGAACTAAGCGAACTGCTAAATCGTTCAGCTTACATCTTGTCTACATCTTCCCTAGGCTATCTCACATTAGATGTAGTTCTATCGGGGGCTATAAAATACCTGCATCTAGCTAAGCAAACCATTGCAAAGTTGAATTACAATCATAAACCCAGATTTTAGTCTGTAGCCTATGCCTATTGAAATGATAAGTCAATCTCACAAACGTGCCATTTACAGCTATTTGTCATCTTAACATCTGGCACATAATAACAGCACAGTTGTGTAACGGCTGTCGTGGTGAATGGACCAAACTGCAGGCGGAATGTGGATACTCATCTTTTAATGTAAAGAATAATAAATTAAAGCAAAGTATACACAGGAAAACACTAAACACGAAACTCACGACAGGCTAACAGGCTTACTACAAACAAAAAGACTAGCAGTGTTAGCACAACCACCCACAAACCCAAGTGACAAACATACTCCTAAATATATGACTCCCAATCAGGAACAACGATCCCCAGCTGTTCCTGATCAGGAGTCACAAGACTAACACAGAAACATACATACTAGACAACACATACAGACTTCTTCTGCCACGTCCTGACCAAAATACTACACCACTACTCCCTCTGCTGGTCAGGACGTGACACGTTGCCAGAAAATAGCCCAACATTAGATTTTTAAGTTCATCCCAGTGTTTCTTGCTCAGAGATTTTGAGATTCTGTAACGCCCTGGCCATAGAGAGGGTTTTTTGTTCTCTATTTTTGGTTAGGCCAGGGTGTGACAATGGTGGGCGTTCTAGGTTTCTTTTTCTATGTTGGTGGTTTTCTTTGTTTCGGCTGTGTATGGCTCTCAATCAGGAACAGGTGTAGATCGTTGTTGCTGATTGAGAGTCATACAGACTGTTTTTCCTTTGGGGTTTGTGGGTGAATGTTTTCTGTTTAGTTTGTTCCTAACAGAACTGTTGCTGGTTGTTTTTGGTTCTTTTTGTATAGTGTTCATTCGGTTATTAAAATCTTGTAAGATGAACACATCCTCCGCTGCACCTTGGTCTCATTTGAACGACGGCCGTTACAGATTCACCCACCAACAACGGACCAAGCAGCGGAGGAAGGAGCAGCACCAGGAGAGGAGCATTATGGACTCCTGGACTTGGGAGGAAATGTTGGACGGGGCAGGACCATGGGCTCAAGCTGGGGAGTATCGCCACCCGCAGTGGGAGATCGAGGCAGCAAGAGCGAAGAGGCGATGGTATGAGGCAAGGGAGTGCAACAGGCACGAGAGGCAGCCCCCCCAAAAAAAAAAATTGGGGGGGCACACGGGGAGTGTGGCAGAGCCAGGATGGAATTCTGGGCCAACTCCCCGTGCTTACCGGAAGCAGCGTGGTACTGGTCAGGCACCGTGTTATGCTGTGAAGCACACGGTGTCTCCAGTGCGCGTTCATAGCCCGGTGCGCTATAGGCCAGCCCCCCGCAAGTGCCATGCGAGTGTGGGCATCAAGCCAGGACGGATTGTGCCAGCTCAGTGCGTCTGGTCTCCAGTGCGCCGTTTCGGTCCAGGCTATCCTGCACCGGCTCTGCGCACTGTGTCTCCGGGGCGCTGGGAAGGCTCAGTTCGTCCTAATCCTGCACTCCGCCCGTGCCGGGCAAAAGTGGGCATTCAGCCTGGAGTAGGGGTGGCAAGCCTACGCACCAGAACTCCAGTGCTCCCCCACAGCCCGGTCTATCCTGTGCCTCCTCCTCGGACCAGACCTCCAGTGGGTCACCCCATCCTGGTCTATCCTGTGCCTCCTCCTCGGACCAGGCCTCCAGTGAGGGAATTAAAAAAAAAAAATTAAGAATAAGGCTGTAACAATAGTTTCCGAATACACTTTACCATACTGCTTTACTGCTTAGTCATAGCAGTCAAACGAGGAAAATGATGGAAAATGATCTGTCGAGTTTAATAAGGCAAATTATATTTTATCTTGAGACATATTCAAATCCTTTATTATGTCACTTCATAGCTTGCAATTATTCTTATTTTGATGAAAACTAAATTTTGCTTCTAGCATCGTTACAAGTTACGTTGATATTCCTTCTTAATTGGCTCGATGACGTTATGGAAAAAGGGTATATTGTATAAATGTGGCAAGTCCTCTCTTGCTGTAGGAAATATTTGCTTGGCTAGTTTCAGGCCTTTTGTGCTGGTTTTCAGTATTCATTAGGCAATAAATGTTGTTTGATCTGGCAACCCTGTCATCAGCTGCTCAGCCAGGAGGCGCTTGATGGGAAAGATGGCGGAGGCGGATGATGAAGTGAATTCTGAATCTAATGGCGGTAGAATCAAGGAGAATTGGAAAATTGTCCAAAAGAAAGGAAAACGGAGCAAAGTAGAGTACAGTGATGAGAACGTTACTTCGTATCTTGTAGGAGTACGGTTTGTAAATGAGGAGCAGCTGATTGAATTACCAATCTTGAGGAATCCATTTGAGATATCCAAACTGGTGGAGAGCGTGCTGGGTAGAGTGAAGGCTGTGAGGATCACGAGAGACGGGCTGGTTTAGATTTGTTGTGCTTCTGAGGATCAGAAGAAACGTGTGTTGTGTCTCACCCGATTTGATAAGTTTGAAGTGTCGTGTGTGTGTGTCTCTCAGAAACAGGGCACCTCTCAAGCGGGTTATATCTGGAGTCTCGTGGGAAGTAGATGTTGAAGAGATGAAAAATACTCCTGGAGTGATTGATGCACGTCGGATGAATCGTGTGGTGAATGAAGAAAAAGTGAAGTCTGTTCTTTTATTTTTTGATATGGAGTCAGTTAGGATGTATTAACTACAGAGTCAGTGCATTTATCCCAAGACCAATGCAGTGTGATCATTGTAAAGCTTTTGGTCATGTTTCAATTGTTTGCAGAAAGGTGAAGTCGAGATGTCCAAGTTGTGGAAAAGATCATATTATGTGTTATAAAAGTGATGAAAATGTGACATGTTGCAATTGTGGTGGGAATCATGAAGCCTTGTCTTTCGAATGCCCCATAAGGGTGAAAGAAAATGAGGTGGCCAAAGTCAGGGCTATCCAGAGCATACCATATGCAGCAGCTGTTAAAAGGGTTGAGGGTTTGAATGGTGCACTTGAAGAGTCCATGGTGGTGGATAGGCCTTCACTGCAGGCTGCAGCAGTTGCCTTTCACCATCAGGATCCTGACATTTTAAAGGTTATGAAGGTGGACTTTTTGGCCTTTATACATATGGTGATAAATGCCACTGCCAAGGTGGAGAGAAGGTCCAGGAAGATAGAAATCATTGTGGAAGTGGCGGAGCGGTTCCTGGGGCTGAAAGATTTACATGGAATATTGTCACAAGCCGTTACCACCCTCTCAGGCCCTAGAGCCTGAGAAGGGAGATATGAAGAATTGAAAGAAGGAAGAAGTGGGAGTTTTGTTTTGTCAATGTACTATTTTTATTTGGGTGGATTAAGTTAGTATACCTATCACGTATGGATTTTATTTGTACTTTCTTTTGGTTTCAACCCATCCAGTAGGTGGCAGCAATACACCTTTTGGAGTTGTAGTCCGCCATAAAACCCACAGAAGAAGAAGAAGAAGAAGAAGAAGAAGAAGATGATGACGCTCAGCCAGCAGACAGAGACATGCATTGACTGCAGACCATTTCACCCTGTCACTCACGTTTGTCGAATCCGTACTGGTACAACGAATTGCGACGATGGATTTTGCTGACCGGGAGGAGGGATGGTTGGTCGGTCGTGGTAGTCATCGAATTTAGGGCTAGAAGTTCAACTCATGTGTAATTATCTTGGCTAGCAGATTTCGCTTTTGGTCTTTCTCAAGCCCACATTGTGACATTGTGTTTTCAATGATGGAGCAGGACGATTTATTGTGCGTGTATGATTCGACGTGGGATACAGAGAGTGATGGAGACGATCCAGGAGAGAACCAAACGCGTCGCTCAAGCCAGGACAAAACTAAGTCATGGACATCTGGTTTAGTACGTTGCATTAAATTTTTTTTTGTCTTGTGTAACCAACTATACAAATGTCGGCGTTAACACGGCGAACGAGTACACGAAAACTAATGTTAGCGTTAGGCCACTACTAGCACACGTTAGCTTGCTAGCTAACGTTAGCAACTGTTCAGCAAATGGAAGCCTAACGTTACCTCCACATTTTGAATATTGTTTGCAGGAGAATGTAATAGTTTTAAGTGAGTTGGTAACTATCGTTATATTTGACAAGTTTCATTTATAATGCCTCGTTTAGTTTTTGGTTACAAAGCTAGCTAGCTACTATGCCAACTAACGTTAGCGCTTTATCTAGCCTTTAGCCTGCTAACGTTTCGTTAGCTAGATGTAACGTTAGCTTTTCATCCCCACTTTGTCTTGAGCTAGTCATTGCTTTATAGCCTGCAGTGGCGATTTTAGCATGTAAATCTTGGTGGGGCAGATTTAGCAATTTTTTTTTGATGCATGCAAGCGAAGCCACTACGCAAGATTAAACAATACAATCAATGCACTATAACAAACGGTGCCAACAAACAGTTAGGCCCTATAAAACTACTAAATATGGATTTAATTATAGTTGTCAACAATCTACACAATATGTCAACTTGGAATAAAAATGTTAATATTTGTCAAACATTTATGTAATAAACCGTTTTATTTATCGTACGTATTCGACCCCCGAGTCGTTAGGCCTACATGTTGAATGACATTTGGCACCAATTACAGCTGTTTGAGTTTTTCTGCGTAAGTCTAAGAGCTTTGCACACCTGGATTGTACGATATTTGCACATTATCATTCAAAAAAAATATTCAAGCTATGTCAAGTTGGTGGTTAATCTTTGCTAGACAGCCATTTCAAGTCTTGCCATAGATTTTCAAGCTAAGTCAAAACTGTAACTAGGCCACTCAGGAACATTCACTGTCTTCTTGGTAAGCAACTCTAGCAAAGCTTTTTTTGACTAACTGAAGATGGACCACAGCCTGTCGTTTCCAATGAGAGCAAATGAATCATAGTGGGCAAAACGCAAGGAAAGTGGGCAGAGCCAAGCACGAGCTAGCTTTGTGTTTGCAGACATTGCCGCACGAGCACGATGTGGGCAAGTTGGTTGGCAGAACGCTGGGAAGTTGATATCCACCTAATTTTAGAATGTTGCTATGGGCACAGCCAAACAGAAGTGATGGATTCGACATCTGCTTTACTTACCTACTGCAGGTGGCAAACTTGCTACAGTAAATTAATTGAAGGAGTCATAAAAGTCAAGTAAACAAGTGTAATTTTATATACTAGTCAAGTTTTAGAACACCTACTCATTCAAGGGTTTTTATTTTTATATGTTCTACATTGTAGAATAATAGTGAAGACAAACTATGGAATCATGTAGTAAACAAATCCAAATGTGTGAGATTCTTCAAATAGCCTCCCTTTGCCTTGGCAGCTTTGCACACTCTTGGCATTCTCTCAACCAGCTTCAACTGGAATGTTTTTCCAACCGTCTTGAAGGTGTTCCCACATATGCTGGGCACTTGTTGGTTGCTTCTCCTTCACTCTGCGGTCTGACTCATTGCAAACCATCTCAATTTGCTTGAGGTTGGGGGATTGTGGAGGCCAGGTCATCTGATGCAGCACTCCATCACTCTCCTTGTTCAAATAGCCCTTACACAGCCTGGAAGTGTGTTGGGTCATTGTCCTGTTGAAAAACAAATGATAGTCCCACTAAGCCCAAACCAGATGGGATGGGGTAGCATTCTGCAGTGATGTGGTAGCCATGCTGGTTAAGTGTGCCTTGAATTCAAAATAAATCAGTGTCACCAGCAAAGCACCATTACACCACCTCCATGCTTTACGGTGGGAAATACACATGCAGAGATAATCCGTTCACCCACACCGCGTCTCACAAAGACATGGCGGTTGGAACCAAAAATCTCCAATTTGGACTCTTATTGGTGTCCTTTAGTGGTTTCTTTGGGGCAATTCGACCATGAAGGTCTGATTCACAGTCTCCTCTGAACTGTTGATGTTAAGATGTCTGTTGCTTGAACTCTGAAGCAGTTATTTGGACTAACATTTCTGAGGCTGGTAACTCGAGTGAACTTATCCTCTGCAGCAGAGGTAACTCTGGGTCTTCCATTCCTGTGGCGGTCCTCATGAGAGCCAGTTTCATTATAGAGCTTGATGGTTTTTGCGACTGCACTTAAAGTTCTTAATTTTCCGTATTGACTGACCTTCATGTCTTGATGCACTGTCATTTCTCTTTGCTTATTTGAGCTGTTCTTGCCATAATATGGACTTGGTATTTTACCAAATAGAGCTATCTTCTGTATACCCCCCTACCTTGTCACAACACAACTGATTGGCTCAAGTGCATTAATCCTTGTCTTAACGGTAAAAAATGACCCACTACTATGTTTAACAGCAGAGAGAACCCCCTAAATTATATTTTTTCAACTTGAAATTTGATGACTTTTCCTGGAGTCACCCCAACATTAGAAAAAGTGAAACATCACCTTTGTTCGTATTTCCAGGAAAGCTGTACACCACCAGGGTACATAGATTGTCTTAGGGTCATTTTTGACCCGGCAGTTATAAAATAATTTGCGCACCACAACAATCAGAGACATTCACACAATGTGAAATTGAGATTGAATGCTACTGATTGAACTCAGCCAGCAGCTCCTGAAGAGGAAGATCTCCATGGCTGGTACAGTTTGAAAGAACAAGCCTGAGCTCCCCCCTGCACTCCTCACAACAAGGGGGAGAGAGGCCTTCTCATCAAAGTTTGCCTTCTCCCCCACCACGACTCTAGTTTCTTACCTCCCCAAAGAGGAACAAGAATGTGGTCTTCCTGAGCACACTGCACAAAATGGCTGAGATCAGTGATCGTGAGGACAGGAAGCCAGCCATCATCCTGGACTACAACAAAGATGGCGTGGACAACCTGGACAAGGTGATTAGAACTTACAGCTGCAGGAGGACGACTGCCTGCTGGCCCCTGGTCATCTTCCATAACATCATTGACGTGTTCTCATACAATGCCTTTGTAATATGGCACAAGGTCAACCCTACCTGGATGCCTGATAAGCGGAACAAGAGGGTGTTCCTGGAGCAGCTGGGAAAGGCACTTGTAACCCCACACATTCAAAGAAGGGAGCGCCTCCCCTGCACAGCAGCGCTTGTGAAAGCTGTTCAGTGGGCTGAATCTTGTCCTGATCCACCTGAGGCTGCAGCTGGGACAGGCAAGAGGAGATGCCTCCAAGGGACTGTAAAACAAATGTGCTGCACATGTGAGATGCATCTGCAAAGTCCATGCACACACTTGCATACTGTCCTACCTGTGCTAATTAGAGTTGCTTGATTTGTTCTTCACGTTTTTGTTTTGTGTCTTTTTTATTCTTATTGTTTGCCCCCACCCACAAGGTGTATAATGGTTAAAAAAATGGGAGAAGACTATTATTTTGTAGTTGAATTCCTCGTGTGTATGTATATTATATATATACACATACACATATATATATATATATATATATATATATATATATATATATATATATATATATATATATATACACATACACACACACAATAACTTTTTTGGCAACATAGTGATATTTTCAACACTTATTGTTTCCCTTCAATAAAATGCATACAAAACTACTTTCTACACATTTCTGCTACTTTCTTAGGCTATACAAGTGCTATCTCTTGCTAGAAAAAAGTCATCTTTACACCTATGCAGTACCTTCAGCAATAACAAACCTCTACTTCAGTAAAGAAAACAATTATGATAGGTGTATTGTAATAAAAATGAGTAGTGTCCACTGATTTTAAATGCAGTCTTTCTGCATTGTGAAGAGGGAAAACCCAGATATTCAAAGTCTGTGATGAATGACAGGTTGTTTCTTCATGTAAAATAGATTTGGGCTTAAATTCAATTATGCTCCTTTATTTTAGGGGTTTAGTGAAGGCGGGTCATTTTTAACTTAGGTCAAGGGGAATATACAGAATGTTAAGACTACACAAGGATTAAGGAGGAAAGAAATGCCACAAATTAACTTAAGGCGCACCTGTTAATTGAAATGCATTCAAGGTGACTACATCATGAAGCTGATATAAGTACTGAAGAGCTTGGTTCTGGTGACTAAAAAGAAACTCCCAATAAACCATCTAAAATATAATTTCCACCACCAGAAATGAGCTCAATAATGTATTTGGTAAAAGGATTATAGTATTCATATTGCAATTAAATGTTGAGTGTTGCAGCTATCTAAGGAAACACAAGAGGCCTTTCTGAAATAAAGTTTTTGACAAAATAAACAGCCCACTAATTCCCACTAATTCATGTTCATCACAAAACGAGGGTGTTGGAAAGCTCTTTCCAAGTTCTGACGACAACCTAGTTTTGACAGTTTACAGCCTTTGTCAGAGCACTTTTCTTCTGGGCTTTTGGGAAAAGATTTCCCACGCTCTCCTCTAATTGAGCTCCTTAATGGGGGGGCCGTTGATGGAGAGCCGCATGCAGGCGGCTAGATGCTCTCCCTGCAGTCTGTTCCTCAGGTCTGTTTTGACATGCAACAAGAGAAGGGAGCGGGACAAAAGGGATATACTTTCACATTTAAATGTTCTTACTCATTTCATTGCACGCTCATGCCGTACCTTGAATGCTCCAACTAGCACATGTTGCTAGTAAGAGCGCCACTCTTGCAGCACAGCAGCCTCTGGGTCAGGTTAAAGGTGTTTATTCTCTCACTAGAGAACACAGCCTGAGGTCCCAACACACTGAAGGCCCCCAGAATCTCCAGGTGTTTAAAACCTCTGGTCCAGGCTGTCCTGGAGGCCAACAAGATATGGATCCATGACCAAATTACAGCACAAAACAGAAAATACGTGTTATCCCTGTTTATTTCAGTTTGTCCAACCCACATGATGTAACAGTGGTTTCATCACAGCATTTGGTGTGGCGGCAATGATTCTGCCGTAGCGCAGCACCACACTTAAATGAACGCAGAGGAAACACTATGGGGTGAAAGGGCAGACTGTCGGCTTTCATTTGAGGACATTTTCATATGGGTGAACCGTTGAGAAATTACAGCACTTTTTGTACATAGTCCCCCATTTTAGGGGATTAAAGAAGTATTTGGTATTTTCGTCACCATTTTTGTTGATGAAATTAACACTGCACCAAATCTCCCATATAACTGTTGAAACAGGGAAACTATGGGGTGAAGCTACTGCTATGGTCTGGTATCTGTCTCCTCTTCGGTTCCACTGACTTACACCCAGGTCCAAATTATTTTAGGTACCCAAAAGAAAATAAATAATGCCTTTTTAAATGTATATCTGCCAAATGTTTCATCCAATATCGCTGTGCCATATCTTTCACAGTGGTCAAACACGTTCTCCAGGAACATGAGGGCTGCGAAGGACATGCAGAACTACAGAAAAGGGTATCCTGTAAGTCTGAAGGCTCTTGTTATTACACATGAATAGGGCCAGGAGTTTTTGTCCATGTGAATCTGTCAGGAAAAATGTTGGGTCTTAGTAAGCTTAGGCTAACATGGTCTTACCAGAACCCACTTTTTTTTTTCTCCTGACCAGGTAAAACTCCAGGCCCTACACAGGTCGTCTGTTTTTATCTTGTCTTTGTCATGGGACGTCATCTAGACATCTGACTGTGCTGCTTGTCTGCGTGTCTTCACAGAATCTAACAGACGATGAATGCTCAGAAGAGAGAATGTTCAATTTAAAATTCTATCTCAACGAATACCCCTCCTCCCCTGATGGTAGGTCATTTGCTATTCTTCCAAGCCGTTTTCACTGACTGGAAAATGTGCGTAATGGTGTATGTAATGCTCTATATTTTTGTTTAGACATTTTAATAGAATCCTTTCATAAAGAATGGAAGACGGACTATAAGAGGCTGGAGAGAGTTCACTCCTACATTCAGTGGTACGTATGGTCCTAAATGCTCCGGTTCTGTTATGGGCTAGTTGTGTGTATTTGTTTCTAATGTATCCCGATGGACATCTATAAAAGCCAAATTAAAACTCACGTATGACAGCAAGTTTCAACCAGAAATATATGTAGCACAAGTTGAGAACTCTAGGAAGTTATACCATTATAATGTAGTATTATACTATATACATATGACTATTACTTTATGACTAGGCCTATAATTTGCCCGACTCACAATGATAACAGTACAGTAATCTAATCTCAAGTGTCATAAACTTGGATGGCGTTTACATTCTGTTGCAATAAACTGTCGATCACCAACATTTTGTCACTTAGCCGCAGCACGGAGCAGGAAAGCTATCACAAAACACGATTGAAACATCAGTGAAGTGATTTCACTGTGCTATTATTGATATCTAGCCATCTAAAGTTATAATCCACTGTTGCTCTCAGGTTGTTTCCACTGCGGGAGCCAGGAGTGAACTACATGGCCTCTGAGCTCACCAAGAAGGAGATCCTGGTGAGTGGTTCACGTTTTGCTTGATCATTGTGATGTATTAGGAGCACTGACGTGCAAAGTGTGGTTAAGGGGTACAATAAAGCACTGTGAAATGCCCTTTTCATGAAATGAGTTACTGTTGAATGTAACAGTAAGCATAGGGTGACTTGTCAAAGGACTCCCTTGGGTCCAGTGAGCAGACGAAATGTTTATGAATGGAGCTTCTCCTCTATCAAGTCGATGATAATGGTCTCTGTGCTCTTGCCCCACTGTGTCCTCAGGCCTTCAGGGAGAGTGAGGAGGCCAAGAAGAGGCTGGTGGAGTCCTACGAGCTCATGCTGGGGTTCTATGGTATCCAGCTGGTCAACAAAGACACAGGCGAGGTCAAACGCGCCGAGAACTGGAGAGAACGCTTCGCCAACCTCGAAAGGTGAGTTGCTGAAGTTACGCCTTGGTCATCTTTACAGGGTGTGATTTCTTAAGACCATGTGGAACCACTGATGACCATTCTTTGTCATCGGTGGTGTTGTAAACTGTTATTAGGGGTCCTCCATCTAAATATTGGTTGTGTTTTCTGTCTCAGGAACATGCACAACAACCTCCGCATTACGCGCATCCTGAAGAGCCTGGGGGAGCTAGGCTTTGAGCACTACCAGAGTCCGCTGGTGCGCTTCTTCCTGGAGGAGACGCTGGTCAAAAGGAACCTGAGCAGCGTCAAGCGCAGCGTGCTCGACTACTTCCTGTTTGCCATTCGTGACAAGCAGAAGCGCAAAGAGCTTCTGCGCTACGCTTTCCAGCACTTTGAGCCCAAGGAAAAGTTTGTATGGTGCCCCAGAAAGATCCAGAAACAGCTGAAGAAGGCGGAGAAGGGGAACGGAGAGGGAGCGGAGGAAGGCCGCACGCGAGCCAAGGCTAGAGAGGGAGAGGCAGTGGGAGCCCAGAAGGAGAAGGGTGTCACGGAGGAGGTGAAGGAGACTGCTAAGTTGAATGATGAAGCATTGAGTAGTGATGGAGATAAGCAGGCTGAGGGTTTTTCTGTTAATCCTTCGGGGCCAGCGATCTCCTCAGAGGACTCAGAATCACTGGGAAATGGGAACAGTAATGAGCTTGACATGGACCATTCAGGCAGCCCAGACCCTGAGTCTGTTAAAGGAGATCACAGTATGGAGGAAGGACTCAAAGAGGATAGTCAAGCCAAGGACAGCGTCCAGGACTCAGTCAAGGCAGCTGCATCTGAAATGAAGTCTGAGAATTTGGCGCAACCGACTAAGAAGAAAAGGGAAGGTGACAAGGTGGTGCCACGCAACGGTCCTACAGAGAACTGCCCCAACGGGTGGGAGAAAGGCACGGTCGTCCCCAACGACAACCACCCGCATCAGACGAGCCCATCAGCGGCATCATCCCACAAAGCCAAGACTGAGGATCCCAAAAAGGATTCGCCGAAAAAGGACTCCTCAGAACGAGGTGAAAAACACCCAAGGACTGACTTTAGTGATGTGTCCGATAACAAAGCAGTGCCAGTGGGTGGGGAGAACACAAAGAAAGCTGGAGAGGACCAGACAAATGGGAAAGAGGTGAAAAATGAAGTGGAGCCAATGGATGTGGAATCCCAGCCAAGTTCAGGGAACTTCAGGGACATGGGAACTTCCTGAATATAAGGAGGGAGGAATCAGTTGCAGACTTAAGGGACATATGTTAAATTGTGTACACTTATGGCCAATCCCAAATCGAGCCCTAGACCCTACCCCCTAGGCACTTCATATGGATATGAAAGGCTCAGAAAAAATGTACAAGTCATATGGTAATAGCTCATCCTTGCCGTCTCATACTGTAGGTTAGATGGAATTCTCGCCATATTGCTTACACCTCTCCAATCCTCAGAATGGCATAAATTCTGAGTTCTACGGAAGCTCCTAGGAGGAAGAGGCTGGGTGGTTTCTGGGCAGGGCTTTAACAGAAAAATTGTTTTCAGGCCTTATATATTCTACTGTCCTCCATTTTCACATTAGAGTGGGTTTGTTCTTTTTGTTGGTAAGGATGTGTGCATTACTGAATTTATTTGTTCTGGTGAAATTGTGTTGTGACAGGGAACGGGGATTCTGACTGCAATCACTTCTCCATAGTTGACCCTGCAACTGCAAGTAGTTGGGTACTTTGAACTGAGGAGGATGTAAGGGTAGTCTGTAATTACAGTTAACATTGAAAAGATGAATTCCATCTTGTACAATGAACTGATGCCTGCCTGTTACAACTTTTTTTTAATACACCACTCTGTTCAAAACCTGAGTACAGTTTGAATAGTAATTTTGCACACAAATTGAAATGTACTTTGTATCTAGTATTATCTGTCAGTGTTGCGACTGCATTGTGTGTTATATTTCATTGAAAGCCCCTAAGAAATGGGAACAGGATTGTAATGTCATTTCTTATTTCAAGAATTTTGCACTGTTTTTTTTTTTTTGCGGAATGAGAGATATAGATGACATTGCCAAAAAAAAAGAATAACATTTAACTGTTTGATTGTATTCTGTCTTCGAAGTTTTGAAGTAATATGATATGTACCTCTTTGATTGAACTACTTTGGCTTTGCTGTAAGGATGACATAGTAAGTGTAATCAATAGAATGTGGGTGTTCTTTTCTTATGTTCCAAGCAGGGAGGCTATTGTTATTTATTTTATTATTTTTATTCCAAATTATTGTATAGTTATCCAAAGGCCCGGTCCCCTTCGACTCGTTTATTGAATTGCAAATCTCAGGAAAACCCTGTGGGAGATAGTCAATGTTTCTTCCATTTCTGAGGTTATGTTTGGGTAAGCTTTGTTTTCCACCCTTGTGGAGATTTCATCACGAATGTCTATTTTACAATTTTCAGCAAATGAATGAATATATTCATCATACATGTATTGAAATAGTGTGTGAAAGGGTTGTAAAAAGACACTCCACTTTGGTGGGGTGATGAATGGAATTTGAAAATCCTTTGTCCATGCAACCTGCAAACTTGACCCCTTTCCTGTTACATTACAATAAAATAAAGATTGTGCAAGTTATTTACATTTGTTTGTCTAATTCATTTTTTTTCCTTCTAGAATTATTCAGTTCTTCAGATTCCAACCTTGGTTGTCTGAATGCTGTACTGAAGTCATGGCCAAAAGTTTTGAGAATGACACAAATATAAATTTTCACAATCTGCTCCCTCAGTTTGTATGATGGCAATTTGCATATACTCCAGAATGTTATGAAGAGTAATCAGATGAATTGCAATTAATTGCAAAGACCCTCTTTGCAATGCAAATGAACTGAATCCCCCCCCCAAAAAAACATTTCCACTGCATTTCAGCCCTGCCACAAAAGGACCAGCTGACATGTCAGTTATTCTCTCGTTAACACAGGTGTGAGTGTTGACGAGGACAAGGCTGGAGATCACTCTGTCATGCTGACTGAGTTCGAATAACAGACTGGAAGCTTCAAAAGGAGGGTGGTGCTTGGAATCATTGTTCTTCCTCTGTCAACCATGGTTAACCGGCAAGGAAACACGTGCCGTCATCATTGCTTTGCACAAAAAGGGCTTCGCAGGCAAGGATATTGCTGCCAGTAAGAGTGCACATAAATCAACCATTTATCGGATCATCAAGAACTTCAAGGAGAGTGGTTCAATTGTTGTGAAGAAGGCTTCAGGGCGCCCAAGAAAGTCCAGCAAGCACCAGGACCGTCTCCTAAAGTTGATTCAGGTGCGGGATCGGGCACCACCAGTACAGAGCTTGCTCAGGAATGGCAGCAGGTAGGTGTGAGTGCATCTGCACGCACAGTGAGGCGAAGACTTTTGGAGGATGGCCTGGTGTCAAGAAGGGCAGCAAAGAAGCCACTTCTCTCCAGGAAAAACATCAGGGACAGACTGATATTCTGCAAAAGGTACAGGGATTGGACTGCTGAGGACTGGGGTAAAGTCATTTTCTCTGATGAATCCCCTTTCTGATTGTTTGGGGCACCCGGAAAAAAAGCTTGTCCGGGGAAGACAAGGTGAGCGCTACCATCAGTCCTGTGTCATGCCAACAGTAAAGCATCCTGAGACCATTCATGTGTGGGGTTGCTTCTCAGCCAAGGGAGTGGGCTCACTCACAATTCTGCCTAAGAACACACCCATGAATAAAGAATGGTACCAACACATCCTCCGAGAGCAACTTCTCCCAACCATCCAGGAACAGTTTGGTGATGAACAATGCCTTTTCCAGCATGATGGAGCACCTTGCCATAAGGCAAAAGTGATAACTAAGTGGCTCGGGGAACAAAACATTGATATCTTGGGTCCATGGCCAGGAAACTCCCCAGACCTTAATCCCATTGAGAATTTGTGGTCAATCCTCAAGAGGCGGGTGGACAAACAAAAACCTACAAATTCTGACAAACTCCAAGCATTGATTATGCAAGAATGGGCTGCCATCAGTCAGGATGTGGCCCAGAAGTTAATTGACAGCATGCCAGGGCGGATTGCAGAGGTCTTGAAAAAGAAGGGTCAACACTGCAAATATTGACTCTGCATCAACTTTATGTAATTGCCAATAAAAGCCTTTGACACATGAAATGCTTTTAATTATACTTCAGTATTCCATAGTAACATCTGACAAAAATATCTAAAGGCACTAGAGTAGCAAACTTTGTGGAAATTAATATTTGTGTCATTCTCAAAACTTTTGGCCACGACTGTATACTAACAGTTGAGGAGCAGTGTAGTGCAATGGCATGGATACTGTTAAAATGTCCCCTGGTGAATGTAGTCAAAGTAGGCTTGGTCCAGCCTGGGAATTTTACAAATTGTTGCAGGTTGGTGCAAGGGAAGCTTAGTTGTGGACCAATGAAGGGTCCTCCCAGAATTCTGATTTCACCTCCCATCCATTCCAAACCGACCCTACTGTAGCACTTGATGTAGATCTGAATGATTTGGATGGGTGAAATAGATATGGTGTATCTCCATCCATGTCATCTTTAAGCCAGTGGAGCTTTCACCATACTGCTTTCACCAACCTTATAACTTCAGGATTCGGATTGGGCAGTAGTGCCCCTATGGATTGGCAGGAAAGTTATAGCACCGCCCACTTTTACTGGCTCCGAAGTCGTGCACCTCTACCTCGCTCCCCCCTCCATCAGTTCCTCACCTCACAACTCCCCTCATCCCTCTCTAGAGTGCGATCTGCCCCCCTCGGCTGGAGGCTCAGGTTTATCTGGAATCAAGGTGAAAGCCATTCAGGAGCCGCGCGCTATAAGGTGAAGGAGCGGTCCTTCACGAAGCCGGGGGGAGAGCGAGCGATAAGGACTGGTAACGGGGTTTGACTTTTTCCGCGTCAATTCTGATTTGAGGGGCGAGCGGGAAGCCATGTCTATATTCTCAGCTCTCGGGCTGCTCTTGCTGTGCCAGCTTTTGGCATCATCTACAGCCCAGGTAAGCGATGGCTTTCATCCGCCACCTTGTGCTCGGGAATTGCTGTTTGTATAGCTTCTTTGTAAACTGCCTGAAGAATTTGTAGGCACTCAACTGGCCTGATGTTCTCATTTAGTTAATAGTTTATGCGTTCTGCTGTGGGTGTAAATGTGTCAGTCTAATCCTTCCATGATAATTAGGCTTCCTGCAAGGTGGTCATATATAGGCTATTTGTGTTCCATTTTGATATGAACCTTTGACCCAGTTTAATACATAGGTTATATTTCGATGGTTTCGAATTTTTCCTACGTGTTAGTGCCTTTCTTGTTTTATAAGGTTGTATGTAGCCTAGGTGTCGATTTGATTTCTGAATGGGTTATTGAAACAATGAGGTGATTTATTTATTTAATCATCCACAGGTGTCCGTGAAGGACTGGATGTCTTTTCAGTTACCTTTTTTAATTTACTTGCGAGTTTATGGAGTAGGGGTTATGGAGTAGAGGCTAAAGAATGCAGAGCCTGAAGATCAGTGGCCTGTTTACAATGACACCTTTGTTCATTCAGCCGTGCTCCTTGGAAGCTTTAGGAAACAGCTACGCTTATTAGTCCAGTCTGAAATTAAATAAACTATATTTTTCATTATATTATTACACTTAAATTATTAGTTTGTGGCCCTAGAAATGATTTGCACTACCTGTGCGTAATTGGGGTCATTTCTGCGCTCAAGAGCTCGGTTGTATACCGGTTATTTCATGCGCATAGCTTTGTCATCATATATTTTGTGATACATTTGATAGTTTTTTTCACAAATTCTTGGAACGGTATCATCGAAATGTATTGTACATTTCTTTCAGATTATTGTTTAGGAGATTCGAAGCAATATAATAAGCAATAAGGCCCGAGGGGGGGGGGTGTATATGGCCAATATACCACGGCAAAGCGCTGTTCTTTCACACGACGCAAAGCAGAGTGCCTGGACACGGCCCTTAGCCGTGGTATATTTGCCAGACCACAAACCCCGAGGTGCCTTATTGCTATTATAAACTGGTTACCAACGTAATTAGAGCAGTAAAAATAAATGTTTTGTCAAACCCGTAGTATATGGTCTGAGTTCATAACATAATATAACCAGAAGCCTACAAATGTGGCCACTTATTTTGCGTTCTGAATGATGACGCACGACCAGTTCACACTATTATTGGAAAACTTTCAACAACAAAGCATTTAGACTTTGTATATATCTTTTTTTTAGGTACAAGGTTTATCCTGTCTATTTTTTCATTGTTAATGCGCACATTCCTTCCATGCCCATTTGGACACAAAGCAGCTTGATTTTAGATCATTTATAAAGATGTATCACATGATAATACCTATCTGTCTTGCTTATATTTGTATTGATTTTTGACGTCTTGGTTTTGTGTCGTAGAGACCCGGCCCACGAGGAGCAGTCGGGCCGCCGGGACCCCCGGGACCCGCAGGGAAGGATGGTACTGACGTGAGTTAGCTAGCCCAGACACCGAAGTATGAGGGTCTCTCTCTCATTGGTTTTGAGACCACTGTAAGGTAGTGGAGTGTAGTAGAGCTGGGTTTTGCTATCCAATTACTGAATGAAGTTGTCAGCATGGCTGAGGCAATCAAGTAACTTGTTACTTTAGCACTAGCTTGTCAAACAAATGTTAACATTTACTTATGTAGACCTACATTAGGATTTATGCCAACTTTTTATAGGGAAGGTGTTGTCTTTAATCCTAATAATAATCAAAGTCATTTTTACATTTCTACAATGTTTAAGGGGAAAAATAAAAAAATATGAGTTTATTGAAGTTGTAGCCTACTGATTAACAACAACCAAACTGAAATCAAATGGATGGAAAATCCAAGTATGACTGATATTATATTTGTAATCACAGTTGTATCAATTTCCCATCATTGACGATAGTGGTGTTTTAGTATCGGTCTTGCAATCAAATTGTGGTCAAATGCTCTCTAGTTATCCAGTTTATAACAGATTGACTCCTCCCACTGAGAGTCTTAACCCTGCCTTACAGGTGTTTAGTCATCATTAAACACTCTGTACACAGGCCTTTTATTGGCCAGAGGGCACCCGATGACACATCAGAGCCAATCATGATAGAAATGGGAAAAACCAAAGGTCTGAACTTAAACCAGAAATCAAGTTCATACTTGTGCTATATGTTAGAAGGGAAATAGGATTATGTGCTCAAAAAAACAAAAAAACACTAAAGCCTATGGTCTCAAACCTTACAATAACTTGATATGTTAATCATAACAGAAATTCAATACATTTGATATTTTATGTCTATCAAACCTTTAGATGTTGGGGATTGAATAGTTGTGTTGCTTTAGTGGAGTAAAGTCAATTCACCACAGTTTGGAAGGCCAGCCAGCCATACAGAAGACCCATTCATTCATGCATTCCCCAACCCTACGAGAGCATCTAAAGTTACCCCTCACACCTCCTTCCTCGCCACCCTTCCCTCCCTTCTCCTACTCCCTGTCCAAACCAACCTGAGGCTTTCATCATATGACCATTCCGCTCAGTCTTTTAGCAATGTTTATTTTCCCCCATTGCCCACTGGGAGATTTAGGGCAGAGGGTAACTACAACCTCCTGTGTGTTAAAGCACTTCATACACACAGTCTGTCTATCACTGGTAGCCATTTAACATATAGCTTTAGATGCGTTTCATTTCAGTTTGTGTTTTGATTGACCTTTTATGAAAAAATGGCCAGAAGGACGTCCGTATTTCACAGCTTTCTGCTGAGATGGTATTATTCGTCTTTAAACACACATACACACACACTCACAGTAATTGAGTGGCATTTGTGACTGTGGACTTGTATTAACATATAACTTAATCACTTGTTATTTAAAGACATGATATGTCCAAAAATCTATCCAATTCCCAGACTGAAATCAAAGGCGTTTGAGATATGTGTCCTTTTGGAATCTTATGTTGTTTCTTTTGATTGACAGGGCAAAGATGGCCCTGCTGGACTTTCAGGGAAAGCTGTGAGTATAACAACAGAACATAAACTTTTACAACAACAGATCAACAATAGCATTTTGTAGGGTGTTTGATTGTTCTAACACAGACCTGTTCCAATGTTTTAGGGACCCAAGGGGAAAGCAGGGGCAGCAGGAGGACCAGGGAACCCAGGCCTGCCCGGCCTCCCAGGGGTGGACGTAAGTGACCCGTAGAAACTCACACACACACACACTGGTCTTGTTATTGATGCGTAAGAGATTGCCTGAATTGCTGTCGTAGATAACTCAGCATGCACCTATTAGATATGCAGTAGCTTGAGGCTATTGATACCAAACTGTACTCCTTGACGCTTGCTTAGACTGCTTCCCAGTATTCACTGTATCTCATCGTATAATTGACTGCCTGGAGTCGACTGATTTGGACGGAACAGCCTGCATACAGAACGAGTAACCTGTCCTCTATTCAGTGAACAACTTGCTCATAGCTACCTCTTGTTAGAGAACTTGAATGAATTATCCCATAAAATGTGTCTCCCATCTATTCAAACAGTTGAATAGAGTAATTTAGATGTAAGAAATAGCACAATATAATGTCTAATGATGTTTCAATGATGTTGTGATTCTTCCTCAGGGATTGACAGGTGCTGATGGGCCTGCAGGGAAGGACGGTCCTCCAGGGGAGTTGGTAAGTGAAGTGCCTATCGGTCCCCCAAGGTTCCTGCATGGCTGTTTGCCTCTGGATGTGCCTCATTAACTTTAACTTTAATGACATCTTTAACTAAAGACTGCCCCTTTGGCCTCATCAATCAGCCACTAAAACACACACATACACACAGATGCATTCACACACATACACGGGTGTGCGCGCACACACACACACAGTATGTACAGAGTGACAAAGGCATTAACGATTTGAGGTGCCTTAGTTAGCTCAATTTATGAAAACCCACCCAGAGAGCTGGTGTTGTGACCTTAGAATGACCTTAGGCTGAGGTAGGTGCCATCCAGTCCTCTGTGTATCATATCTGTGTGACCCTACAGATTAGAGAGAAAGGTGGTTCGTTACATTGAGCTCCTAGAGACTTTGGTGGGCTAAAACTGGTACCTACTCAGGCCTCTGTTTTCTCCCTGTCGGGACGGATTTGTCGAGCTGGCTCTGGCCCTTTGTGGGAATGTTTTTAATGAGGGATAGGGTGACACTGAGTCAGATTTATCTAGCGTTGACCGCTGCTTCCCTAATCCCGCCTGGAATGCGCACAGCTGCCCACCAATCCGGCCAAGACTATAGGAAGTAGAGGGATCTGCGGCTTGGATGCAGGAGGAAATAAGTACAGTTATCCTGTGAGGAAGATGAAGCGCTGAGAATATGAAGGATGGCATGAAAGCAGTACAGCGCAGGAGAACGTAATGGTTTTATCTAGCACCCCCAGAACTGGATATGAAGTGTTGGGAGTCATGCATTAAATGCGAGCTATGAAAGGATGTTAAAAGGGTCCTTGAAGGGAGTAAATGAAGGGAGTAAATGGGTCCGCTGTCAAAATGGAGGCAGCCCTCTGCAATTCAACTAATTAGTCACACTAATCAGGAAGTGAGTGTTTATTTCCTGGCTAACATCCATGCACTAATGGGATGAAGGTTGACAAGCTTGGACGTTCTCTCCCTCCCCCTGCTCACACTGAGGAAGGAATTTGGGCTGAAGCTGTTTTCAGAGCAAAACACAGTAGCTACATTTTCAGGAAGGAAATACCTTTCGCTGTCAAGACATATCGACCACCTCCCCAAAACAGTCACTAGATAACGAAGTTCACCGATGCTCTTCAACACACATAACCCGTCTTTACTGCTTAGACTAGAGGAAGATACTGTATGTTTTCACTATTAAAGGTGCTACACATAGGATTCTTTAGAATTTTTGCATTGTAATTTCAGAAAATGTCCATAGTATATCTGCAGTAATAGTGGAATGATTACTTACCCGCCAGTGTTGTGATTGGCTGTGATATTCGCCTATTGATTTCTCCCGCCGGAGCGGCATCTGTTGTCAAACTGGGAAAGCTGTTCTTACTTTGTGGCTGTGTTATCTAGTGGAAATCATTCTGTCATTTCCTGGTTGCTAAAATTCTACACCGTTCGCTCAATTTCAGTTTATGTGAAAAAACAAGCACTGAATAATGTAGAGAATAATTGCACCATCGAAGTCGCGGTGAATATATATTTTCAATAAGAAAAAATATAGGTTTTTTTACAACTTTTTGAAGCTGGTGGACCAAAACTGCTGTTTAAAAGCTGGTGTTAACTTTCACATTTTGGTCCACCAGCTTCAAATAGCTGTAAAATAAATCAAACAGAGAATTACTAGAGATACTGAGAATAACAGTAGAGGGATGAAATGTGAAAACAAACCACGACACATTCCCATACATCACAGGAGACATGGACGCGTGTGGCTCTGTGTGTGCATGTGTGATACGTGCTCATGTACAGGTGCGTGCGGGCGTAAGTGCTGTGTACTGTATACAGTGGGGGAAAAAAGTATTTGATCCCCTGCTGATTTTGTACGTTTGCCCACTTACAAAGAAATTATCAGTCTATAATTTTAATGGTAGGTTTATATGAACAGTGAGAGACAGAATAACAACAACAAAATCCAGAAAAACGCATGTCAAAAATGTTATAAATTGATTTGCATTTTAATGAGGGAAATAAGTATTTGACCCCTCTGCAAAACATGATTTAGTACTTGGTGGCAAAACACTTGTTGGCAATCACAGAGGTCAGACGTTTCTTGTAGTTGGCCACCAGGTTTGCACACATCTCAGGAGGGATTTTGTCCCACTCCTCTTTGCAGATCTTCTCCAAGGCATTAAGGTTTCGAGGCTGACGTTTGGCAACTCGAACCTTCAGCTCCCTCCACAGATTATCTATGGGATTAAGGTCTGGAGACTGGCTAGGCCACTTCAGGACCTTAATGTGCTTCTTCTTGAGCCACTCCTTTGTTGCCTTGGCCGTGTGTTTTGGGTCATTGTCATGCTGGAATACCCACCCACGACCCATTTTCAATGCCCTGGCTGAGGGAAGGAGGTTCTCACCCAAGATTTGACAGTACATGGCCCCGTCAAATGATGCGGTGAAGTTGTCCTGTCCCCTTAGCAGAAGAACACCCCCAAAGCATAATGTTTCCACCTCCATGTTTGACGGTGGAGATGGTGTTCTTGGGGTCATAGGCAGCATTTCTCCTCCTCCAAACACGGCGAGTTGAGCTGATGCCAAAGAGCTCCATTTTGGTCTCATCTGACCACAACACTTTCACCAGTTGTCCTCTGAATCATTCAGATGTTCATTGGCAAACTTCAGACGGGCATGTATATGTATTCTTGAGCAGGGGGACCTTGCGGGTGCTGCAGGATTTCAGTCCTTCACGGCGTAGTGTGTTACCAATTGTTTTCTTGGTGACTATGGTCCCAGCTGCCTTGAGATCATTGACAAGATCCTCCCGTGTAGTTCTGGGCTGATTCCTCACCGTTCTCATGATCATTGCAACTCCACGAGGTGAGATCTTGCATGGAGCCCCAGGCCGAGGGATATTGACAGTTATTTTGTGTTTCTTCCATTTGCGAATAATCGCACACCAAATGTTGTCACCTTCTCACCAAGCTGCTTGGTGATGGTCTTGTAGCCCATTCCAGCCTTGTGTAGGTCTACAATCTTGTCCCTGACATCCTTGGAGAGCTCTTTGGTCTTGGCCATGGTGGAGAGTTTGGAATCTGATTGATTGCTTCTGTGGACAGGTGTCTCTTATACAGGTAACAAGCTGTGGTTAGGAGCACTCCCTTTAAGAGTGTGCTCCTAATCTCAGCTCATTACCTGTATAAAAGACACCTGGGAGCCAGAAATCTTTCTGATTGAGAGGGGGTCAAATACTTATTTCCCTCATTAAAATACAAATCAATTTAGAACATTTTTGACATGCGTTTTTCTCGACATTTTTGTTGTTATTCTGTCTCTCACTGTTCAAATAAACCTAACATTAAAATTATAGACTGATAATTATTTTGTCAGTGGGCAAACATACAAAATCAGCAGGGGATCAAATACTTTTTTCCCCCACTGTATGTGCGTGCATTGAGTGCGTGCAACAGTGTCTGCGCATGTGCGTGTGTCTAACTGTGTGTGTGTGTGTGTGTGTGTTAGTGCAGGAGTCTAGTCTACACTCATCCAATATAAAGTCAGCTGGAACAGTGTGGAATGCAGTGTGGGTTGCCATGACACCACTGTGTTAAGTCTCATTGTGAGTCTTTTTCTCCCTCACACCACACAAACAGTCCAAACACAGCTGAGATGGAATGTTGGTGGGGTTGAGTGTGTGTGTGTGGGGTGTGGGGGGGGGGGGGTTGCAAGGCAAAGGAGGGGGGCAAGGGGAAAGAGAGAGGAAACAGGGAGGGAGGGGGGAGTGAAAGAGTGGACAGGAAAAGGGGCACAAGATAAGGAGAGGGGAGTGGGGGGGCATCTTTATTATACTCTTGTTATGGGTCATATCAGGTCACTGCAGCACTTTTCTGCATAGGAAAAGTGTATGCAGTTTACATTTGTATCATCTTTATAATAATGTAATCATTTCGATTGTTTCCCACCTATTTGGACCAATGCAGTTGCTCTAGTTTTGGCTCACTGACTCATGACTCGATGCTGACACGTCATCCCCTCCCAAAGTCCTCGAAACCCAGTTCTGGCACAAAAACATGCATATAATGTTTTTAACCTAGTTCCCACCTAGTTTCATTGTATCTGTTGAAGTTGTCTGAGGGTTTGTGTGTCTTTGTCACTACAGGGCGATGCTGGACCTCCCGGGCCAGGTGGACCTCCTGTAAGTACAAGTTCATTTTCACCTCTGTTACATGCCCAATAAGATATCAACGTAGCCTTTATCACCGGTCCATGTTCATAACCTCTATTACACCAGACTGATCACTAGAAATATAGATGCTGTTGATTACACACACTCACCTGTCAACAGCTAAATCCATAACTAGGGCCCAGAGTTTCCTGGTCGGGTCACATGGTCAAGAAAAATGCTGGGCCCTACCTATAAGACACATACAAATGTTCCCAGTTATAACATAACACAAACACACACAGCTGTCTGTCACAGTATACATACGGTGTACTGTCACACATCTTCAATTCCCCCTATACATTTGAACCATTATAAAATCAGCTTGTTATGACACGATGGCTCAAAGGTTGTCTTGTATGTATGTATGTATGTATGTATGTATGTATGTATGTATGTATGTATGTATGTATGTATGTATGTATGTATGTATGTATGTATGTATGTATGTATGTATGTATGTATGTATGTATGTATGTATGTATGTATGTATGTATGTATGTATGTATGTATGTATGTATGTATGTCTTAATATGCCTTTCCCTGTCTTCCGTAGGGCAGAGGGAGACCGGGAGCTCCAGTGAGTACAGATGATCAAAACCAGTTTTCACTTTGCTTTTATATGTGTGTGTGTGTGTGTGTGTGTGTGTGTGTGTGTGTGTGTGTGTAGATATTTTTGCATGTCTATATATGACTTCTTCTAGTTATAAATGTGTTTGTGTATGTCCGTGCCTGCTGCGTGTGTGTGTGTTTGTGCTCTCACCCAACCCATTTCTATTGTTTCCAGGGGCCACCAGGAGCCAATGGGCTTGCGGGCGGAATCGGGCCACAGGGACCAGCAGTGAGTGTTAAGACCAAATAATGAATTCATCCCGATTAAGAAAGATGTACAGACAGAAAACAGGGAAATATACACTTACACTTAATCACCTCTTTGACTGCCACTACTGGGTATCTAGTGGACTCCCTGGTAATTCATGACGAAGTAATCAAGTTTGCAAGTTTCATGTTTAACTACTGAATGACAAGTAAAATCTGCAGTACCAGATGCAGTATCACTCCAGGACCAACACTAGAGATCCCTGAGACAGACAAGACAGACAAGTCTCTCCAATCCAATCGTTTTCCCATAAACACCTTCATAAAAAGTTCTCATCTCTGGGGAGTGGAGTAGGGAAAGGCCCCTGGATAGAGAACTAAGACTGATTGGAGTGATTGTGATGAGGCATGATTTCAGTTGAGCTTCATATCAGAGATGCTGGTCAGAGGTTCAGCAATGGAGAGTCAGTTTTGATTTCCTTTATTTAAACATGATGAGGGTATGGGGCAATGTAAGTCTATGCAGTGATTTTGGAACAGTTTATATGCAAATTAATCACGTTGATTGATTGACTCTAACCTGTGTGTTCCTTTGCCTCTCTCCCAGGGCCCTGAGGGTCTTGCAGGATTGGCTGGGCCTCCCGGCCCTGACGGACCCCCAGTAAGTACAGAACATTATCTGTTGATTCTCCACCTTAGTGACATTGTTATTGCTGCCATCAGTCAGGGATGGATATGCGTGGTCACACAGATGTGGGGTGAAGAAATGCTTAAAGAAGAATTTTTAAAGAAATCTTTAAAGAAAGATGGAAATGTTACACGTTCATTTGGGCTCCCGAGTGGCGCAGCGCTCTAAGGCACTGCATCTCAGTGCTAGAGGCATCACTACAGACCCTGGTTCGATTCCAGGCTGTATCACAACCGGCCGTGATTGGGAGTCCCATAGGGTGGCACACAATTGGCCCGGCGTCGTCCGGGGTAGGCCGTCATTGTAAATAAGAATTGGTTCTTGCCTAGTTAAATGAAGGATAAATAAATAATGATATATCAATCTGAACTTCATTCTTCATTCTACCTCTCTTAAGGGTCTTCCTGGGGCTCTCCCTGATGGCAGTGGAGATCTGTTGGTAAGTGTGAGGATGTTTTTTCAGACCCAACACATTTAAGTACATCAACCCTGTACTGTGCTGCATTGCTATGCACACCATTGAACAGCAATGGGACATTATTTTTACTACATGCCTTTGCCTAATGCAGTGTTGTCTTTCCCCTTTATAGTGTCCTGCCATCTGCCCTCCTGGCCCCTCCGGCCCTCCAGGAATGCCTGGATTCAAGGTGGGTACAGGACATTGTTGCTTTACCTTACTGAGTGTGCCTTTTAAAGCTCTGAAATGTGTGCTTTTCAAATGACAGTTTCCCCCAGGAACATGACTGCTAAACTAACTGTTGTATCTCTCCCATTCTCATGATCTACCCTTCTTTGTCTTTCTTTATATCTCTCGCCATCCCTCTCTAAATATATTTCCCTTGCTTCTTCTGCATGTCTTTCCTTCCATCCCCTCTCTCTCTCTCTCTCTTCATTTAGGGTCACACAGGACACAAAGGAGATAAGGGAGAGCTCGGGAAAGACGGCGAGAAGGTGAGGTCAAGAATGAAACTCAGAGAGCAGAAACATTTACTAGTCTGAAGTGTTATATCCAGATGTGAAATACCTATTGTTAACTGTGTGTCCTGTTGTCTCTCCCAGGGTTATGCTGGCCCATCTGGTCCTCCAGGTATTCCCGGCACTGTGGGCCTGCAGGTGAGGGATGTCACCTAATGTGGCTCAAAACACAGACATTTTTATCTGTTGCCTGTTTGTTTAGATTGTCCGTTACTTTCTGCCTCGGGGCTGATGTGTGAATGCTATGCAGTGTTGATTGTTCTGATTGACTCTTATGATGGTTGTGATTGATTCTGATTGGTTCTTAACCATCCTGTGGTGTTGTTTCCCAGGGTCCTCGTGGTTTGAGGGGACTTCAGGGCCCGATGGGGGCAGTAGGAGACAGGGTGAGTACCATGCCTCTGATTGTCTTTGTTTGGAACTTACAGACCAGCACTTCAACAGGCTGCAGTGGAAACGCTGTCAGTTTCCCTGATTGTAATGCATCTACTGTCTCTCTCTCATTTTCTTTTTAGGGTTTACCTGGTTTCCGAGGCAAACCTGGTATTGCTGGCATCATTGGCAAGACAGTGAGTCTCTCCTTGTTTGTACTATCTGTTGAGTAGTGTATAACTCGTACCTCACTTCAGCACTGGTGTTTATGTCATTGTGTTAGGTGTCTGCCATCGGTCCCATTAATAAAAAGCTCTGTGTGTGTCATTTGACAATTCCAGGGTGATGTTGGAGAGAAAGGACCAGAGGGATTTAGAGGGCCAAAGGGCGAGATTGTGAGTAAATAATACACACATGTTGTACATTTTTGTATTGATATTTGCATGTCTGACTGAACATCCCATTTACAGGCAACTCTAATCTCTTATGAAATAGCAGACTAAACAGTCATGTGATGGTAAATGGTGTGAGTACAAGAGATTGTAAAGGATCTAATGTTGCGCTACAAACTGTTCAGGTAATGTAACATTGTTCCTTGTCATTTCTCAATAGGGCAAAATTGGTCCAAAGGGAGTTCCCGGGGGAGCAGGACCCAAAGGGGAGCCTGTAAGTCTTAAAATACAAATCTCTTAAAATACACATCCCTAATAAAATGTAAATCTCTCATGAAAACAGATATTGCAGATCTTGGACCCCTGACCAACAGAGTGTTTCTCTCCTCCACAGGGCATCCCTGGCAGAGACGGGAAAGATGGCACCCAGGGACTGGATGGCGAGAAGGTAAAGTGGCGCCCTTTTCTCCCAAAATGCTCTCTGCTCTGCTGACATTTCCCATGAGCCCCACGGTGGGTGTGGCTGATTTCATAGTGACAGTGTTTCTCTGCGTTGCCAGGGCGACGCCGGACGGAATGGGGTACCCGGTGAGAAAGGACCCAACGGCCTTCCTGTGAGTATCAAACCCAGTGTGTCTCCCTCCCAGTGCCCGTAGCTGCTGTGTAAAGTGGGCCATTATCTGTCCCACTGTATCCTACTAGGAGATGCCCTTAAACCTGCACACTCTGATTCTCTTACACACTCTAATGATCACTGAATCATATCTAACTCAGTCTCTCACAGTGTGTTTACTAGGCCCTTCCCATATAATCATAGTACTACAGTGGAAACTACCCCAGAGTCATGTTTGTATGTCTGTGTTTCAGGGTTTACAAGGAAAGGCTGGCGCAAAGGGAGCCACAGGAGGAGTTGTGAGTATGACAACAATGCATAACCAGGTCATGAAGACAGTGATTTCATAAAGACACGGATATGATGTATACAATGGGGCCATAAAGAGAAGGATATCATAGTTATTACCACCGCAGAGATCATATTAAGCTATGCAGTTCTCATATGTAATTCTATGGTCAAACCCCAAGTCGCTATTCACTATTTCCACACCGTGGGGGAAAAATTGGGGGAGTTCTCATAGACGGCCAGCAAAAAAAGCCTCCATTTACATGTTGCTTATGAGTGCATTTCCCACTACTTTTTGGTTCTAATTGGATTGTAGGGCTTGTATGAATGTCCTGCTTAATATAATGTTTGTGACATCATTGTAAATGAACTGCATTATACACAACTTAATTTCAACCAGTAAAATGGCTCTATGGCTACAGACTGTGTCAATAAGCAATAGCATTTTAGCTCACAACCGCTGCATCTAAAATAGGCATTTTGCAACTATCACAACCAAATGTAATTTTAGCGACTGTAAAAGCAATAATCAAAACAACATTGTAAGCATATGAGAACTCCAAAAAGTGTTTTTGTTTCGAAGTAAAAACGACGTAAATCTAGGCTATTTTCTTAGTGATGTCATAAAGCCATTGATGTCACAATGATATTATGCAATCAAAAGATGGAATCATACAGCTAATATTACAACTGATATCATAGACCCAGTTGGTATTAGATATAACGTCACAGCCCTGGCCGCCTGTGGGGAAAACACACCAGCTTTTCGGCATGTTTTTCTTTCTTTCTGTATAACAAAAAAATTGAAGTTGTCTCGTTTACAATAGGAGTCAAATGGAAAGAATGTTTGTTTTCCCCAATTTGTGGGCGTGGTCGAGGGGGATTCATTCTTATTACGTGAATACAGACTCAAAAGAAACAGCAAGTGGTGTCACATTCAGTGATGTCATAAATGTGTACTGTGATGTCACACATCCAGTGACGTCACAGATGGTATCATACAATCAGATAATAAACCATACAGACAGTGATGTCACCAATTATGTCATGTCAATTACAATCAAAGGTTCCCTGCTCAGACGTTGCATGCATCAACCAATGGTTGCGTGCCACTTCGTCAACTGTGTCGTCAGGAACCAGATTGCTATAACATATGGTGTGGTTAGCTAATACTTAAAATACCTATACAGGTGTTGTAAGATCTGGCAAAAATGTGCCCATTGGAACCATACAGACAGTAAAGTCACAAATGACATCACACTTTCAGAGGAAATACACACAGTGGTGCCACAAATGACATCATACAATTAGAGGAACCATTAAGCCAATGGCAGTGAAGTTAAGCCACCACATAACCCTTCTGTTAACCCTTTCCTTCCCAGGGCGACCCAGGAGAGATGGGAGAGGCAGGGCCGTCTGGAGAGCCAGGTATTCCTGTATGTATCTGATGGGCTTCTGGGGCAGTAGGGTATTTTGGGGGTGTCTGTGTTGTTTTGTTACATTGCAGTTGTGGTGTATCATCTCGTCTCACCTGCCGGCACCATCATCTGACTCCTCCCACAGGGCGACATCGGTATCCCAGGAGAGAGGGGCGAGGCAGGACCCAGAGGAGTGGCTGTAAGTAGTCTAGGTCAAAGTTTAATACTGTATCCATGGAAACGTGGCAGCATCCACCGGTTGAGATAGCAGTGGGTAGCCATGTACTCCACCGGTTGAGATAGCAGTTGGGAGCCATGTACTAAGGCGGTAGGTAGTTTACTGGTTAGAGTGTTGGGCCAGTAACAGAAAAGTCACTGGTTTGAATCCTGGAGCCGACAAGGTGAAAAATCAGTCAATGTGACCTTGAACAAGGCACTTAACCTTAATTTGTTGTAAAACAATACATTTCACTGCACCTATCTGGTGTGTGTGACAATAAAACATTTTTTAAATTTGTTTTATTACCAAGCAGAATAGTAGTCAACATAACAGAAGTGTTTTTCCTGACCGTTAGAAAGTATGGTTAAAACAGAGCGTGAAATTTCTGCCCTGCCAGAGTTTCCCCAGTTAACTGTAAGTGTTGTTATTGTGAAGTGGAAACTGCCGATGGAAGCAACATCAGCACAAGAACTGTTCGTCAGGAGCTTCATGAAATGGGTTTCCATGGCCGATCAGTCGCACACAAGCCTAAGATCACCATGCGCAATGCCAAGTGTCGTCTGGAGTTGTGTATCTGGAGCAGTTGTAACGCTGTCTCTGGAGTGATGAATCACGCTTCACTATCTGGTAGGCCGACGGATGAATCTGGGTTTGGCGGATGCCAGGAGATCACTACCTGCCTGAACGCATAGTGCCAACTGTAAAGTTTGGTGGAGGAGGAATAATGGTCTGGGGCTGTTTCTCAAGGTTCGGGCTAGGCCCCTTTAGTTCCTGTGAAGGGAAATCTTAACGCTACAGCATACAATGGCATTCTAGATGATTCTGTGCTTCCAACTTTGTGGCAAAAGTTTGGGGAAGGCCCTTTCCTGTTTCAGCATGACCATGCCCCCGTGCACAAGGCGAGGTCCATATAGAAATGGTTTGTTGAGATCAGTCTGGAAGAACTTGACTGGCCTGCACAGAGCCCTGACCTCAACCCCATCAAACACCTTTGAGATTAATTGGAACGCCGACTGCGAGCCAGGCCTAATCGAGAAATATCTGTGCCCGACCTCACTAATGCTCTTGTCGCTGAATGGAAGGAAGTCCCCGCAGCAATGTTCCAACATCAGGTGGAAACCTTCCCAGAAGAGCATGATTTTGGAATGAGATGTTTGACGAGCAGGTGTCCACATTCTTTTGGTCATGTAGTGTATTACCACATTACCTACTGATGAGTCTGCTGCTCTCTCATTCTCTCCCATTATGCTTAGAACGATTTCAACTGCCAACAATACTCAACTCTTTCCCTAAAGTTTGGGTGTGACATTCATTTTCAGTTCCAAGCTTCTTGCCCATAAAAGATAAGTCATAACTTCCTGGATTACTTGTATTGTTTTCATGTGGACATTAGCAAGTGAAACAAGATGGTGTTACACATTTTTTCCATCATCGTGTTGTTTGTTTGAATACTTCCCCTTGTTAGTTAAATGATAAAACACAATCGGTTGTGATTAACTAGGAGACTGTTGGATAGCAACATACAATATGAGTGAGAAAGGTACAGAGGAACAAAGATCATAACCAGGGGAGGTTAGAATTTTGGGGGCTGTTAAGAGATTCTGTTTCGAATCCTAGAGCTTTGAGAAGGACACTTAACCCTAATTTATCCTGTAAGTCACTCTGGATAAGACTAAAACGTAAATGTAAGCGGTAAAACAGATATGTATGAAAATACCCTCAAATAAAAGATGACATTCTGTACTATTGCCTCATATGAAAGATTTGATCTCAAATCCAAAATGCTGGAGTATAGAGCCAAATGTACATATTTTAGCTTCACTGTCCAAATAAATACGGAGGGGAGTGTATATTCACACTATATACACAGTTTATTAGGTACACCATCCCGTTCACTAAAATGCTTTGCTCCTACAGACAGTGAGTCACGTGGCCTGTGCTTGCTATATAATGCAGGCAGACAGGCATCGAGGCATTCACTTACTGTTCGATTGAACTTTTGAATGGGCAAAACGAGTGCATGGTATAATCGTCGGTGCCAGGCTCGCCGGTTACTGTATTTTAGAAAAGTCCGACCTCCTAGGCTTTTCACGCACAACAGTGTCTAGGGTCTACTGAGAATGGTGCGACAAACAAATAGCATCCAGTCAGCGACAGCTTTTTGATGAGAGGTCAAAGGAGAATGGCAAGAATTGTGCAAGCTAACAGGCGAGCCACAAACAGGCAAATAACAGCGCAGTACAACAGTGATGTGCAGAATGGTATCTCGGAACTCATCGGTCCTTGTCACGGATGGGCTATTACAGCAGACGACCACACCGGGTTCCACTCCTATCAGCTAAAAACAAGAAGAGTCTCCAGTGGGCATGCGATCACCAACACTGGATAGTAGAAAAAGTAGAAAAACATCGCCTGGTCCGACTAATCCCGGTTGCTGTCGCGTCATGCTGATGGCAGAGTCAGGATTTGGCGTAAACAGCATAAGTCCATGGCCCCATCCTGCCTGGTGTCAACGGTACAGGCTGTTGGCTGGGGTATAATGGTGTCGGGAATGTTTTCCCTTGGTTCTAATTGAGCGACGTTTCCGTGCCCTGACAAATTCAGGCTGTTCTGGAGGCAAAGCGGAGTACGACTTGGCACTGGAGGGGCGTACGTAATAAATTGTATATAGCTATATTCTCCTCCAGTTAGATGGAGGCAGTGGTGAAGACAGGAGTGTATAAAAGAGGTATGGATGAAAGAGGGTCAGAGACACAGAGGGGATTTTGCATTTGGTTCCCCATCAGAACCCTAGAGGGTGGGAATTCAGGATACAGCCAGGATATAAAAGTGATTATCATGCTCTACACCAGGGTTTCCCCAGACTGGGTCCTGGGCCCCTCCCCCTCCACGGCTGAACTTTTTGGTTTTAGCCCTAGCACTACACAGCTGATTCAAATAACCAACTCATCGTCAAGCTTTGATTATTTGAATCAACTGTGTAGTGCTAGGGCAAAAACCAAAACGTGCACCCAGGGTGGGCCCCAGGACCGAGTGTGGGAAACCCTGCGCTACATCAACAATGACTCTTGGGCCTCTTTCTTCAAGCGCAACTGCAATATCCTCCTCTTACCAAGTTATAAACAATCATGTCCTTCTTTATTGGAGTCTCTTAAAAAGGTAAGGTTTGAATAACAGATCATATTGGATGAGGGAAGGCAAAAGGTCAAAGGTCCGGATGAGATGTACTTCCTGTGTCTGCAGGCATGATGTACTTCTTGTTGTGCTAACATAATGTTGTATATTTCCCAGGGGGGCATCGGACCAGTGGGCAACATCGGGGTTCGGGGCGGCAAAGGCTTCCAGGTCAGTGGTATGATGGGATACATCCTTTCTGGACAATCCCTGAATGAAATTCTGTGTCATGTGTTGGAGGTCTTCTGATGGTGTCTATGTCATGTTCAACAGGGAATAAAGGGGGCTCTGGGGGACCCTGGCCTTCCCGGACCAACCGGAATCCGCGGCGGATTTGGTGAGAGGGTGAGTGTGACCCCGAACAGAACGCTTGCTGGCCAAGGACTGCAGAAGTGACCAACAGTGATGTTCACCCTGGGGATTTGAACATTTCACCATCGGTCTCCAAGCCCACGAATCGCTATTCACCACACAGATGTCCTTGTGGGAATAAACAAGGCCTTTTATTTCTAGCTACAGTATGCCTTTAAAGACAGATTACACCTATTAACCATCTGACCCAATATTGGACTGCACACAAACACGCACACACATAGTTCCTCCTGCTACACCCATTTAGATCCACCCATTTAGATCAGAGCAGTGTATGCTCATAACCTGGACAGTGTGGGCTTACTCACTCCAGCCCTAATGCTGTGTACTGTACTGTACCCAGGAGAGAGGTGAGAAAGAAGAGTCCTGTTCAGGAGCCGAGGGCAGAACAGAGCCTGGCTTTATCCAGCCTCCTGCGCTGCCCCCCCCCCCCCCCCCCCCCCCCACTCAACGCACACAGTCTGCCATCTATGGAGCCATGGGCTCTGCTACTGGTCTCCACAACCACTGGCTCTCTTTTATTCAACAGTCCTCTCTCTCTCTCTCTCTCATTCTGTTCCTCCTGCAGGGTCCAGTCGGAGCATCAGGCCCTAAAGGAGACGTGGTAAGTACACGTGTACTACACTTGTAGCTCCCTACAGTAGGGGTCAAAGGTCAAATTAAGTTGAGAATTATAATACCATAGAAACCCCGTTCCCACTGTCTTCATTCAGCATTCAGTGTGCTCATGGGGTTACCCTGCTTCTTGCCTAGTTAAATATATATATATTTTTTTAAATAAAGGGTTTAGAGAGAATCTTGCCATTGCCATTGATAATGGGAAAGGTTATAGAGGTGGGAATATGGTTTTATGTGCTCATTACGAAAGATGTTGCGGGGTTATATTTTACTTTTGTAGGCACATAACCAAAGATGGATGTGATATTTTCTATGGAAGCTTCCATGCACACCCAATTATTGTTATTCAAATTTTCACTCAGGTTTGAGAAGCAAAAGGAAAAATGATATCCACTAACTAAGTGGCATCAAAAAAGGCTTATTTTGTTTTCTGTTCAGGGTGTGGCAGGAGCTGATGGTTTGCCTGGGGAGAATGGAGAACCTGTAAGTTATCTTTCATATTTTAAGTTCAGTTAAATGAATATACATCCAATCAACATGAAAACATGTGTGTCATCCAATTTCTTTTGTCTTATTTGTCATTTTCAGGGTCCATTTGGTCCAGTTGGCCAAAAAGGAGAGGTGAGTAATCTCTTTATCTTCATCCAAACTGTGGAGTGAGTCCTTGTCAGTGTTGAATGTATGTTTGACAACCACAATATGTTTAGGGCCTAGATTCAATCAGATCAAGAGTTAACCGGTGATAGCAGACACCCGCATTGCGGATGTTTTGGTGGTGTCAGAGATGGAACTGTGTTGGAGCAGTCAAATCGGTGAGCAGCTGCTCGTTGTCACAAAGCCACACCCGCCCCACTCCAGGTAGAAGTTCAGAATGGGAAAGTGTAAGCTACATAGAAATAATTAACACTCGAATGGAAAAATTATTTTAAAAAATATTTATGATTTCTATTACCCAAATCGAGGTGTAGATTACATCTCATAATCCAGTGTTCGAACTTGTAAAGAAGGCTGTATGGGATTTCTGTTACTGCGACTTGTGGATTTGACAGCTCTAGCTAAAGTGGATCTGATTGAATAGAGCCCTAGGTCCAACTCCATTCATTGACACATATTTTACTGGCAGATTTGTCCCTCTAGATAACGACCACAACAGAGTTGAGATCACATTCACTAGGCGTACAGTCAAAAACCCTACTTAGTTGGGCTTACTAGACCAGTCTATCATTGACCCTTTTTCCACTATCTCACACATCTTTAGCGGCTCTTTCCCTTATTATGGTCTCTCTCCCCTCTCTATCTTTTCGCTCTGATGTGTTGCCAGAGATTTGGTGTTTGCACTAAGTGCTGGTGCCCAGGCCAGACTGCAACACACTAACTCATTGTACAGGATCCCAGCTCACATTCCAGGATTAGCTGGATTAATTAGCCTGCCGTACGATTGCTTAGCCCACTCTCTGCCATCCCCACTCTCTGCCATCCCCACAGGGGAGAAGGGAGTCATGCTAAGCTGCAGCACAGTTTACCTCACAATTAATGTAATTACAGCCAAGGCACTGATGTTGCTCGCTAACGCTAACTGCTGCTAGCTACAGCAACTCTCACACTTAGGATTTGTTGTGATCATTAAATGAATTATCAAATGAGACATATGTACACTCCCACACTGATGTTCTCAAGGAAGCACACAACTACGGTGCTTACTTTTCCAAAGCTCTTTGATAAGTCAGGTTGTTTCTTACTCTGTCATCTCAAATTAACTACTGAACCAGAAACAGTTGAGCTGTCTGATTCCCTCAGATCAAAATGTTGGAGAAGTTCTAAGTTTTGCCACAGAGTGCAATAGACCTACACTTTCTTCCATCACAACTGAACACCTCCACTGAATTTAACTCTGTTTGACATTTACTAAGTGAACACAAGAGCTGTATATTTGATTTAGTTTTTTTTGTGCGTTTACAGTCTGGGAAGCGTGGAGAGCTGGGACCCAAGGGCGTGGTGGGACCACAGGGAGAGCTCGGAGCCAGAGGGGTTCCTGGGAAACCAGGCCTCATGGGCTTTCAGGGTGAACAGGGTCTGTCCGGAATCGCGGGCAAGATTGGTGTTCCCGTGAGTAAACTCTTTGAGTAACTAGGGTTAATGCTGTACTTCGATCCATGTAAACTTGGCAAGTTGGTGTCCCTGCACCAAGAATGCCTCAGATCAACTGAACTGTCACTGACGACACCTGCTGAAATAAATGTGTCTTCTCTGCCTCTGTTTTCAGGGTAAACTGGCAAGCGAACAGCACATCAGAGAATTGTGTGGATCTATGATTGATGGTGAGGATTCTGGAGATCAAAAGGGTTGTAGGATGCAGTGTCCTTGTCTTTCTTTAAATGACCAAAAAGGGACATTAACTCCTTTTTGACAAAAATATGTTTGCAAATTTCTGTTCCTCTGTCCTGCCTCTCTCAGATCAGATTGCAAAGCTGGCTTCCAACCTCAGAAGACCCCTGTCCCCTGGCCAAGTGGGTCGCCCCGGCATTGCCGGACGTCCAGGGAAGCCAGGCGAGACTGGGTCTATCGGTCACCCCGGCTCCCGTGGACCTCCTGGCTACAGAGGACTGCCTGGAGACCTAGGAGACCCCGGTCCCAGAGGTAAGTAGCAGGAGATGCATAGGGCCATGCCGAGAAACATACAGCTCAAACCGCCTATGTGATCAGCACAGAGCAATGGACTAACAGATAGTAACTTTGCAGCACAAAACGTACTGTACGTCTCATATGAAGTGTACAGGTGTGACCATCTCTAGTATGTTAGGCATATTGCACAGTTATCATAGTAGTGCCAATAGATTGCCTTTTTTTTGTAACATTGTTTTCCGTCTCTTCCACAGGTGATCTTGGTGAACAGGGTGACAAGGGACCCATTGGAAAAGCCATCGAAGGGCGCATTGGAGACCAAGGAGATCAAGGTATGACAGTTTATACACCGTGCATTCACAGGGAGTGTGGTTTGGGCTAGAATGATACAAGTTAATGGGTAGTGAAGGGGAGTTGTATCAGTAGACTCTTTTTGCCACAAACCCCTTCTTTGTGGGACATCTGAGCCTCTATTTAAGAGTAACGCAGGTTTCCCCTGTGTGTTTGGATTAGTGTGTATTTGTTGGGAGACTTGGCTCATTCCCTGCACTCTTGTTTCTGTGCCCATAGGTATTCCAGGAGTATTTGGAATCGTCAAAGACGGGCGTGACGGATCCCCAGGAGATCCAGGAGAACCCGGAGAGGCAGGTAGGACAGGAAGGACCGGGCACTCGGGCTCCCCAGGAATCTGCGACACTACCGCCTGCCAGGGGGCAAATGTCCATGGGAAAACCTCCAATCCCAAGAACCATTAAACATTACTTCCCTCATTCCCGGAACTAGCCACCCCTGGGAGGAGAAAAGATGAGGAAGAGATGGAGGAGAGGAGAGAGACGAGTCACATAATGTCCTCTTTAAATGTATTTAAAACAAGACGGGAACAGTAACGACAGATTTATTTTGAGGAACTGAAGAACATCCCAAGAGTGTTAAAAGAAGGAAAACAGCAGTTTGGGAAAACAAAGAAATGAACTGAGACTAAAAATCTAGACTCCACCCATCCATGAAGTGGACAAAGCTGAGTAAACATTTGACAGGAGAGCTAGAAAACACCAGCATTGCTCCAAATACCATCAAAAGAGAAATTAAACAACTGAAAAACAACTTTTACTGGAAAAGTGCTTATGGGCCATTATTTTCAAAATCATTTATGTGTGTAAAACTATGTACTTATGTTCTTTCACTCCCTAAACATCTTGCGTCACATATCCCCCTATGGAAGATAAGTCTCCAAAACACTACAACCGTGATTGTCCTTGCAGTGAATATGTATGTGTCAAGGTCCTTTCTGCATAGACCGCGGGTGTTACCTCACAAGACCAGCTTACAAAATGTAAAATAGGAAGATATGTGCCAGTGAGCAAAGTGAAGACTGCCAAGGAGCTTTGTGTGTACCGCAACAGGCAATGAAGAAACCTAAGTGCCCAGATATTTTGTATATTGATGCAACCACAGTATCTTCCAACTCTTGATAGATTTTTTTTTTTTTTTTAAATCGGTTTGTAAAGTTTTTTTAAATTCATTTCACTTTTCATGATTACATGTTTGATTTTAAAATCTCCCCTTCCAATATGTTTTGAAAATAAATACAGTTGTGGATGCATCAGAAATTGTAATTGTAGAATAACACAATTTGTGTTCTTTATCTTTTTAATTTTGCAATGACCACATCCACTATATACCAGTGCTGTAACTATTAAATATACATGACTTTAAATACTATTTATTATTTGTGGGTGACTGTTGTATGTACAGTAAGATGCTACAGCACCATGTTGTAAGAAATAACAAATAAAGCCACTTTTCAGTAAAACATTACTCTTTTCTACATACAGTGCCTTGCAAAAGTATTCATCCCCCTTGGCATTTTTCCTATTTTGTTGCATTACGACCTGTAATTTAAATAGATTTTTATTTGGATTTCATGTCATGGTCATACACAAAATAGTCCAAATTGGTGAAATGAAAAAAATAACTTGTTTAAACAGAAAAGTGGTGTGTGCATATGTATTCACCCCCTTTGCTATGAAGCCCCTAAATAAGATCTGGTGCAAACAATTATCTTCAGAAGTCACGTAATTAGTTACATAAAGTCCACCTGTGTGCATTCTAAGTGTCACATGTTCTGTCACATGATCTCAGTATATCTACACCTGTTCTGAAAGGCCCCAGAGTCTGTAACACCGCTAAGCAAGGGGCACCATGAAGACCAAGGAGCTCTCCAAACAGGTCAGGGACAAAGTTCTGGAGAAGTACAGATCAGGGTTGGGTTATAAAAAAGTATCTGAAACTTTGAACATCCCACGGAGCACCATTAAATCCATTATTAAAAAATGTAAAGAATATGGCACCACAACAAACCTGCCAAGAGAAGGCTGCCCACCAAAACTCCAAGACCAGGCAAGGAGGGCATTAATCAGAGGCAACAAAGAGACCAAAGATAACCCTGAAGGAGCTGCAAAGCTCCACAGTGGAGATTGGAGTATCTGTCCATAGGACCACTTTAAGCCCTACACTCCACAGAGCTGGGCTTTACGGAAGAGTGGCCAGAAAAAAAGCCATTGCTTAAAGAAAGAAATAAGAAAACACGTTTGGTGTTCGCCAAAAGGCATGTGGGAGACTCCCCAAACATCTGGAAGAAGGTACTCTGGTCAGATGAGACTAAAATTGAGCTTTTTGGCCATCAAGGAAAATGCTATGTCTGGCGCAAACCCAACACCTCTCATCACCCCGAGAATACCATCCCCACAGTGAGGCATGGTGGTGGCAGCATCATGCTGTGGGGATGTTTTTCATCGGCAGGGACTGGGAAACTGGTCAGAATTGAAGGAATGATGGATGGCGCTAAATACAGGGAAATTCTTCCAGAGATTTGAGACTGGGATGGAGGTTCACCTTCCAGCAGGACAATGACCCTAACCATACTGCTAAAGCAACACTTGAGTTGTTTAAGGGGAAACATTTAAATGTCTTGGAAAGGCCTAGTCAAAGGCCAGACCTCAGTCCAATTGAGAATCTGTGGTGTGACTTAAAGATTGCTGTACCCCAGCAGAACCCATCCAACTTGAAGGAGCTAGAGCAGTTTTGCTTTGAAGAATGGGCAAGAATCCCAGTGGCTAGATGTGCCAAGCTCATAGAGACATACCCCAAAATACTTGCAGCTGTAATTGTTGCAAAAGGTGGCTCTACAAAGTATTGACTTCGGGGGGGGGGGGGGGGGGGGGATTCCAAGGAGGGTGAATACTTTCGCAAGCCCCTGTATCAAGTTAATCAACTCAATGTTCATGCACTAAAACAATCAGTAGATAAACACTAACCAAAAACAAGTAAATTGTCACATTTATTTTTCAACTATCCAATATAAGCAGGGTAATGTGGAAAAACTGTCACAATAACATACAAAATAACTTTTGAACAGAGTATATACAGAGTGAAGCATCATTGAACAATATACATTTATTGTATTTACTGCAGCCACAAGTACTAAACAAACCTGTATAAAACACACATTTTTTTAAAATTTTTTTTTTTTACAAATATTAGAATTCAAAGATGCACGTACGATTAAGAATAACTAAACTGAAATCTAGTCAGTGGATCACCACGTTTTCATTAACTCTTCAATGCCAGAGAAACAGTGCCACCTGTGCAAGATATTCAGTAAATCGCTCTTATTTTTTGGGAAAAAGGTTTATTGCCTCAGAATCACAACTATGTAAAGTTGTATAAAAAACATCTCTCCTCTACAGTAACCTGATCTATATGAGCCCTTGAGTGCAGTTAAACTTGCATTGTATAACCCAGGCCCTCAGTCAAAAAGTTGCTTTGTTACTTACATGGTCTGAAACTTAAAACGTTCCCCCGTTTAATTATTGTCATTCATGAGGTTTGGAAGTGAAGCTAATTTGAAATATCAGTCAAACTATCAGGATACTTTTTATCAAAATACAAATGTATGAAATCTGACAAAAAATTATGGCCAAATGATGAAGATGGAAAATTACATGTTTGAGTACATGCCCTGTTAAGGAGGCTAATAATCACATTGAGGTACAATTATACTTAATATAATAAATTGAATAATTATTAAATAGGTGTAATAACTCTAAAGCTGGCTGTACACATAACGATTATGGCCACGATTTAGCTGTCCCAGATAAGTGTGAGATTTTTTTCAAAACTTGTCATTGCACATCTCACACTACAAGAGAATTGCAGATTTTGTGGCAATAAAATCAAACCTGGACGTCTGGGACTGCTCGGTAGCCCTCAGATTGCGTCTTTGACCCACTCACATTAAGCGAGCGTCGCTGACGGCCGCACGCCCTGAGTAGGCAACGACATTGGGGATTTTGTCTCCGATCTCAAAAACTTGTCTGGGACAGCTAAATCGTGGCCAAAATCGTGTAGCGTCCACCCGGCTTAAGACGTTGTTGCCTGTGGGTCGCTTGGTGTCTCTGCAGTCTCCTGGCGGACCATGACCTGGCATGAGACACTGCTAGGCTTGATCCGCTGACCAGTCTTACCACAGAATGTGCTCTGGAAATCCTGAGGGAGATGAGAAAGTCACCACAGGAGAATAGCACTCTATGGCAGGGTTTTCCAAACTCTGTCCTGGGGCCCCTCCGGTGGTATGTTTTTATTTATTTTTTGCACCCAGGGGTGGCACCAAGACAGAGTCTGGGAAACCCTGCTCTATGGTACCTCAGGACATTACAGCAGCACGACACAAAAAATGTGTCTGTTCAGGGCTTTTTAGACACAAGTAGGACAGATTTTTTACTTGTCCAAAAGCTCAATTAATTTGCCCCCCCAATCAGACACAAATGTAAGCTACACTCTGCCTATTGGCTTCTTCGCATATTCAAGCCTGTCTCAGAATACAACACTGCCCCTTTAAGGGTGGTTGGCCAACTTTGGAAGCCTATAAAATATTGCAACATAAAAATTACTTTATAAAATTACACACAAAGCTCCTCCCCGGGCACTCAGAACAACAAAAGATGAAAGATCACTTCTTCCACTCTGACAACAAGCGGTTTGAACTCGCTATATGCATTTGAGGTTTGGTCCAATAGAATCGCTCATGTGGACACCAAAACACGTTCAGACATCGTTTTAATGTAACAGAGGATAACGTTACCTTTCTAACGATACCCTTTTTATGTCTCACGTCCTCAAACTAAGCAAAGAGCAGATGCCTAAAATAAGAGTATGAATGAACATTGATTCTGGAAAATGAATGCTCAGTTTGTTGCGCACAGCATTAGCAGCATTTTAGGCAGACTGTTATACTAGCTATCTAGTCTGTGTTTTTATAAATGTGAGAATAAAAAAACAAGTATATAAAGGAATTGGCAACTCGTTCTCCTTCTGAGAAATAAGGTAGGCCACTTGATTTCAACATCTGAACAAAGTGGCCAGGCTAGCATGCTGTTCAAACAGTTTGAGGACAGAAGGATGCATTCATAACAATTAAACTGCTTTAGCTAGCAAATACTAGATCCAAGTTGGCTAGACTTTAAATATAAAGATTAGCTGGCTACTCACTAGCACGTGGGCTTATGCTTGAGAGATTGTTTATAAGACCTGTGCTCATTTTCTATAATGCCTGCTACCAGAAGTTGGTCATTATTAGTGAATGTGCATTATGCATGGTTCTGGTTACATTTGTAACAAAAGGGCATTTTCATAGACTGACTTGAAAACCAAATCAGTGATTATTGCAAAAAAAAGCAGGGTACATTTAGTTGATAAAATACGTTATTAGTGGGTCTTATGATTGTGGAAGGCTTATATTTGGCCTAAGTATAATTTCACAAGCCCTGAATTCATTAGATTATTGCTGACTGTTTGAAATGCAGTGTATTTTAACTTTAATTGTACAACAAAGCTTATTTAAAGAAAAATAAATAAACAGAGATATTGTGAATCGCCCAAAAGAAATGTATGATTTGTAGGGGATATCGCCTATCTCTACAATGAGGCTGATGTAAGAGATCAGACCTTGATAGCGTTTTATTTATTCATATTATAAGCTCAACAATGCACAGTTGGTTGTAGGCTACGTGGGAATGTTCTAAAATGCAATTGCGGGAAAACACCATTCTCAAAAGCGTACCGCACGTGGGAGCTGTTTCATGTGACAGAGATGAAAATATCAGTTAGAAATTAAGAAAGAGGGGAGCTCTAAAGATGCATCAACTAGCATGGGTTACTTACAGTGCATTCGAAAAGTATTCAGACCCCTTGACTTTTTCCACATTTCGGCACACACCTGTCTATATAAGTTCCAACGGGTTGACAGTGCATGTCAGAGCAAAAACCAAGCCATGAGGTTGGAGGAATTGTCCGCAGAGCTCCTAGACAGGATTGAGTAAAGGGTCTGAATACTTATGTAAATGTAATATTTCATCTTATATATATATTTATATTTATATATATATATTTATATTTATATATATAAAATATACAAACCCATATATATATATATATATATATAAAAAATAAACATTCAGCAAAAAAAGAAACGTCCCTTTTTCAGGACCCTGTCTTTCAAAGATAATTTGCAAAAATCCAAATAACTTCACAGATCTTTATTGTAAAGGGTTTAAACACTGTTTCTCATGCAACACCAAAACAAAGATGCCCAGGGTCCCTGCTCTTCTGCGTGAACGTGCCTTAGGCATGCTGCAAGGAAGCATGAGGACTGCAGATGTGGCCAGGGCAATAAATTGCAATGTCCGTACTGTGAGACACCTAAGACAGCGCTACAGGGAGACAGAACGGACAGCTGATCGTCCTCGCAGTGGCAGACCATGTGTAACAACACCTGCAGAGGATCGGTACATCCGAACATCACACATGCGGGACAGGTACAGGATAGCAACAACAATTATGTAGGTGTGTCACAGCATCATCGGACTGAGCTTGTTGTCATTGCAGGCAATCTCCATGCTGTGCGTTACAGGGAAGACATCCTCCTCCCTCATGTGGTACCCCTCCTGCAGGCTCATCCTGACATGACCCTGAAGCATGAAAATACTGCTCATTCTGTGCGTGATTTCCTGCAACACAGGAATATCAGTGTTCTGCCATGGCCAGCAAAGAGCCCGGATCTCAATCCCATTGAGCACGTCTGGGACCTGTTGGATCGGAGGGTGAGGGCTAGGGCCATTCCCCCCAGAAATGTCCGGGAACTTGCAAGTGCCTTGGTGGAAGAGTGGGGTAACATCTCACACCAAGAACAGGCACATCTGGTGCAGTCCATGAGGATGAGATGTACTGCTGTACTTAATGCAGCTGGTGGCCACACCAGATACTGACTGTTACTTTTGATTTTGACCCCCCCCCCTTTGTTCAGGGACACATTATTCAATTTCTGTTAGTCACATGTCTGTGGAACTTGTTCAGTTTATGTCTCAGTTGTTGAATCTTGTCATGTTCATACAAATATTTACACATGTTAAGTTTGCTGAAAATAAACGCAGTTGACAGTGAGAGGACGTTTCTTTTTTTGCTGAGTTTAGTTATGTTTTGTAGGCAGTGCTTAATTTGAGCCAGAGCCTGTCGGAACAGGATCCCGCACCTCTAAGTTTTGGACTGTTTCGTGATGGAACCTATTTTCCAGATCTGGTACATCTCCTGACATGACAAATCATTTTCAGTGTTTGCAATGTAAAACTTCATTTGAAAGCGATTAGCGTTAATTCGAGTTGCCTCCTCTGTAATTTTCCTGCCTCCTAATAAACGTAATGTAAAAATGTGCCTGGTATTCTAATTGATTTGTGTTGGGCTGGCCGGGTTTATGGTTTGTGCAACATTGTAGGCTAGCCTAGAGACTGACCAAACGTGGCCGTTACTGTTGTGAGAGAGAGAAGGGCGCTTGAATCGCCCACATAACTACAGTGAGATTCACTGAAATAATTCTGAATTCTAAACCAGGAGTAGGCCTAATATTTAGCCACAGAGTATTAATAGCTTTTTTTAAATTTTATAGCCTAGCTGTGGATTGTGTGTAGCCCAATTACATGGTATAGCCTAGTCGGGAACGGGCGGCAAATCTGTCAATGAACAGAATGCAGCCAAAACAGGCATTTCACAATATTTAAAATACAATCGCGAGAAAACGCAGGTTGGATAGCAAATCTGCCCTACCAAGCAAAAAGGCAGTAACTGCTCGTGTGGTCAAAAAATGAGTTAAAGTCATTTTGGTACATTAAATATATGATTAATCATGTGGACAAATATCCTGCTTCTATTGTATTGTGTTTTGGAAAAAATGGGGTCATGTTAGCAGTAATTGCATAAAGTTACTGTGAAACCAAGGTAAATAAAAGCCATTTTTCTCAGTTCCACTCAATGAGCAGTTATTGGAAACTTTGTACAATATTGTACAATATGTGTGTCTTCACACACTTAGGCCTGGATTCAAGACAAGGTTGTTGTTGTTGATCTCAGATTCTCAGTTTGTCAGTGTCAAAGTAGCCTGTCATTTCCATCATTTGTGCGGTAATAAAAAAAAATCAGTCATGTAAAATTATGTAGAATTGCATGAAATGCGTTATAAAAGGCCACATTTTTCCCAGGACCCTCGGGTACAAAATGTTCCCCATGTGTGCAACTTCTGCAAGCCCCTCCACTCTACTGCTCTATGCCACTACGCAAAAGCAACGACAATGCATGCAATGCTTTATTATAAATGTGATTTGTTTTCATGCGTTCTGGTACCTCAGAGCCCGCCAGATCTATTATGTTTATTTTTAATAAGATTGTGCAAGTAGAGTAGCCCAGTTTCACAATGAATTCAATCACTTTGACTGCACAGCTTTTGATTTTAATTAAACGTTCCACACATGTTTGGCAGTGGTAGAAGTGGGCAGAAAGTCATGTTACTGGGCACAGACGTCAGTTCAGTCTATTCCATGTTGGTTCAACATCATTTCATTGAAATTACGTCGAAACAACGTTGATTCAACCAGTGTATGCCCAGTGGGACTTTTTTTTTAACCCGAATCTGCCGAGGTTCTCTAATTTGACAGATTTTGCATACTACACCTCCGCATGAGACATACATGTCATTGATAAACGGTTGAGTTTGATATCATTTGAAAGCCATCAAACTGAGTTGTCAAATCATTTTATAATTTCTTTAACTGGTAGAAAATTGACATTTTAAATTGAATTTAAACATTTACTTCCAATTACTCGCGCCATTCCACCCAACGTCAAATGTCAACTTGAATGGGAATGTCGATTCTATTATCTATATTTCTAGGATTTCAATACGTTTCCTATGGAAGATTGATGTTCTAATTTAAAACAGTGGATATTCCCACTCAAGTCAACATTGGACTTCCAACCATCTTTGCGGTGCCATATGAAATGGACATTTTATTCATATTTTAGTACATTTATTATAACCGAAAACATGACACCCCGCCCTGTATTCAAGAGTATGCTGTGTCTTATAAAACTCTTTGATAACCCTGATTGTAAGCTTTCAAACTATAGCAAACTCAGCTGTTCATCTTTTTCAGTGATGAAGACATGGATGTTTCATTGTAGGGTGGGGTATGGAAAATGGAGCACCATCTCCTGAATGTTTTGGCAAATGTCAGGTGTCCCCCCCCCCCCAAAAAAATCCCTTTGTGACCAATTCTACCATGGGCAAACATTTATGGAAGGTTTAGTTCAAATAAAAATTGCAGTCAAAAAATTATAGAAAATATATGTAAAAGACCCTATTGTGAGACAGTTTTTCCCCTTGTGTAATTTCTAAATGTGGCGCAAAGGCCCCCAAAGCAACAACAAGAGGAGCAAGAGTTGGTATTGAACTACAGTACAGGGCTGAGTAGATAACTCATAACTGAGAAAGTGCTTTGGCTGTGGGCCTAAGTTTAGGTTAATAATGCCTCAGTGCTTGACCAAAAATAATATGGCATGACCTTTTTGATTATGCATAGGCTACACGATACTTCTTAAATTCAATAAATGTACATTACAAGCAGAACGCAAAACGTATGCAATTCTCTAAAATATTAGGCAACAATTTCATCAGACAAATCTGATAATTGATTGTGGTTCAAAATTCAAAAGGCACTCGCACATCTGGACTATCTTTGTTGCAGGTGCATGGTAACAGTTGAATAAGATGAGAAAAAAGAACTGCTCTTGCTAGCATACGTAAAGCTTAATAAAGAGCAGTGATACTAGCAAGAGCAGTGTGTGGGTTTCTTCTTTCTCAATTGATTGTGGTTCAAATGAAACGCAAGCAGGATAATTCCTTAACAGTTTTTATTGGCCTGTGTTCAACAAATTAAAAAATAATAAAAAATCAAATAAATGAAATAAATAATGTTTTCATTTATTCAAAAACATTTAATCATGAGATTAACCAAAATGAAGGCTTTATAATCCGTGAACAGATGACAGCAGTATGGTCTAATAAGTTTATAGGCCTACATAGAAAGAAAAAAAACAGTCATCTAGAAACACAGTGTGTGACTTGACCTGAGTTTTAATCTGGAAACGCAGAAAAGCAAGTCATCTGTACCATTTTAAAACTGTAAGATGAATGAAACAAGGTACGATCAGTCATGAAATTCCCAAAATTCTGGGTTGTTTTATGATGTGCTGAAAATGACTACGTAGTACATTATGAACTAATAGCACTAACACGTTTCAGACATTTAGTTAAAATGACAATACCAGTCAGATCTTTACCATCGTTTTCCATAAATTCTGCAACAATCACTTTTGCCGCAGATTTTCTTACTGTATTCACAGGATATATTCAATGTGTGTAGTGCTGAAAATGGCCCAAAAAAACGTCAAAATTCATGCATTTCTGTTAACCGTCTCCAGTCAAGCAGGCCCTTAACTTTCCTGGAAGGTATCTGTCTGGGGGGTGTCTGTTGATTCAACCTTGTTACCATTTCCCCCCATTTCTTCTTCTTTCTTTCCACTTCCATCCTTTAAACTGTTTCTGTCACTGTCTTTTGAAAGTGAACGTTTGTGCAGACTAGTGATAACTCTGTTTGCATCTCCTTCCATGCTTGTGGCTCTTCCAATGTCTTTGTCGTTTTCCGTGGGTGTCTTTTGCTTTTCACCCACCTCTTCTCTGGGCCTGTCTGCTTCCCTCCCTCTAACCCCTTCGCTCTCCCTACTGATAGGCCTACCTGTCCCCCTGCCCCTCTGCCTTCTATGACTGCCACCCCACTCTCTCCTGTTGTCCTCAGGCAACTGCCGCTCCTGGGCCGCTGAGCCCTGGAAGTTCCCCCTGTCTCTAGGGTTACCAGAATGGCCACGCTCCTCAGAGTGGCTTTCTCTGTCTCCATAGTTTCTCATTTCACAGTCCTCTCTGGGTAGGCTTGTTCTCCTCGTATCAGGTGATTGACTATTCTGCCACTGGTCTTCTTTAAAAGCTTCTGGACTATTGTTCAGCAAACTAATGAGACCCTCCGGGGGAGTGGGGAGTAAACCTCTATGCCTCAACGGTCTTACCACTGGCTGTGGACCGTCAAACCGTGGCTGCCCCCTGTTGTCTGCGAAATTCCCTGGAGATAAGCCTCTGGGCTGGTTGAACCTCAAGGGACGAGGAGCCCTGGGGCCATGGAAACCAGGACGATGTACTTCCCTCGGTCC